>NC_141073.1:1607500-1740000 GCF_041138505.1 Cibotium barometz
CTGTAAAAGCAATTTCCATCCATACAAATAGAGAGTTGGGGACTTGAACCCCATCACCGCAATGATTGTGGCTACACCCTGCTCTCTTCGAGAGGAGGGGAGGGGATGAACTAGATTTATCTTACCCCCTCCCCTCCTCCCATCTACAAAAAAGAATGAGAATCAGTAGGCATATGAGATTTAAAAACCAAATAAACATCCTAATTAAATAATCCACCAAAAGATGTTTGGGAGATATTTTATAAAGCCTATAAAATATGATGTCTTAGAGATAAACAAAATACCAACATTGTTACCAAAGTCATAACATCCAAGCACTATTCCATCTCCTACTCACTATTGTCACTCTCATCATCAGCCGAATCATGATCACCAAATACAATTATCACATTTGTCCTCTATTAAAACCCTAAGATCTCTCTAGATAATTGTTATGCATAAACATGCATAAATCAGGCATAAACTCATCCACCCAACCACCCCCGAGCCCAAGGGATGCACACATGAATTTATAAATGAAATACATCATACCTCTACCTTGATGTCCCATACCATCAAGAGGTATAACTCCAATCCATAACATGTAGCTATAGTGTGAAATGGTAGGTGAGTAGATATGGACCTCTACAAAAGAGACCATAGCCTAAGCCTCCAAGCCCCCAAGCCTCCCTTGAGTGTGCCCCATGTCCCTATTATATAGGAGGACCCTCAAGTGACTCTTGACTCTCCATTTCCCATGTGTGACCCTTAGATCATGCCTGACCCTAACCTTAACCCTTAAGGTTAGTCCTAACCCATGCTCCACTAGAGCTTGTTCCCATGCTCCCATGCTCCCATGCTCACAAGCCTAATGTGGGTTAGCCTCCTAGTATATGCACACATAATGTGCATATAACATACTTCCCCTCTCTCAAAACATTACACTCTTGCAATGAAAAGAAGAAGAACTGCACTGAACAATCTTAATCGTCTCCCAAGTCGAATCCTCTATTTCCTTATCTTTCCACCTAAATTTAACCTCAGGGATTAGTTAACTACAAAGTTTCCTTTCCCTGAATTCAAGTACCTTATCAGGTTCATGTGGAACATAGGATAAATGTTTGACTTCAACGACGAGTTCTTAAGGAGGAGTAACTGTGTTATCCTCACCTCCCAGTTTCCCTTTCAATCTATTGATATGAAAGACTGGATGAACTCTAACATGTGGAGGTAGTTTTAAGTTCAAACGCAACCGTGCCAATCCGA
Organism: Cibotium barometz; assembly: GCF_041138505.1. NCBI lineage: Eukaryota > Viridiplantae > Streptophyta > Polypodiopsida > Cyatheales > Cibotiaceae > Cibotium > Cibotium barometz. Next base: position 1,608,746 of record NC_141073.1, read on the forward strand.
TGTATAACTCAAAAATGGACCACAATATCTAGGAGATAAATTCGAGCATTTTTCTATTGTGACAAAGTCTGAGAATTTTTAGAAATATTAAAATAAACCAATGCTCCTGGTTCAAAAGACCGAGATGAGCATCCCCTATCAGTATAAAATCGTACTCTATCCTGAGCACTCCTGATAGAATCCCGAGCTTCAATCAACATTTCCTGCATATCTCGCAAGAAATCCCTTGATGCATCAAGCTCGATGTCCTTAAGACCAACATCAATAGGTGCCCTGGGTTGATACCCATACACATAAGTATGCACGGACTAAAACCAATAGCCGTATATTTAAAACTGTTATAGGCAAATTCTATCATTGGAAGATATTTTTTCCAATATGATGATTTTCTAGAGACATATGCACGAAGCATATCCTCTACAATCTGATTCATACGCTCTGTTTGCCCATCAGACTACGGATGATTAGAGCAATTCACATTCAAAGTAACTTCCTCGTTATAAACCATTCGGAATAAAGTAGGAAAACATGGCATTATAACAGCAGCAAAAACCAGGGATTCATTGGCGCCCTGACATACCCACATCTGAATATGGAATAATCGACATCTGAGTTACCCATATCAACATAGAGAGTCATCAGCGTCAATGAGTCACATATGTCCATTTGTAAACAATCAAGTTGACTATATAAATCACCTAAAGTACGAAACTAGAGAAAGAAATGCCAACAAAGGAAGAATCCAAATTTCCTTATCCGAACACAACAAGATAAACTTGTTTGAACTCTAAAGAAAGAGATTTCAACAAGTGAAAATGCCGACGAGATTACCCTCATCAAAACATGCAGGCTATAGATAAAAGAAGTTTATCTAGAGAATGCCCATACTATAACTTCTAGTGAATTTAGAAACTGAGATTGTCTTTGAATGTTGGGGTCAACATACTAAGTGATGTAAGCAAAGCAACAATCATGAGCCCAAATTATCCCATAAGATAATATATGTGAGGGATCACTAGCGTCCCATACCACCATGATACCACCCATACATATCTTAACAATTTGAAACTCCCTAGTATGCCATCTAGGAAAATATGAATAAAATCATGTATAAAAGGAATAAGATGGCCTTATCCCAGACTTTCACATACTAAAACCTATCTCTATATACCTGAGACTGCATCAAGGAATAACTCTTTTCGAGTACATCATTAGAAAAGAATTTTGAATTATTGGCGCCTTTCTAATGATAACTACCCAAAACACAATAAAGTTAGGGTAGAAAAATAACTCACCTAGATATATAAGCAACTAGGTATCCAAGTTGGAATATGTATAAGAGTACAAGGAACATAGTCCAGAATTACATGCAAAAAACGAAGGCAAATGCTACTCTCAAAGCACATGATATTATCCAAAAGATCAAAAGATCCTTATAAAACCATGGATAAAAGCATAGAAGCTCCTCAAATCCATAAAAAACCATAGTTGATCATAAAAATCAATGCATACCATCTAATGGACATTAATCATGCCAAAAGAAGCATTAAAATTAGTGGCCAACTCATCAATCCAGAGTATATGAACGTGGTGTTGTTCAAACTAAACTCCAAACTAAGCAAGTGAAACACATACGTGTAGCACTCATCTGTCATTTTATCACTATATGTTTAATAGACTTACCTTAGAAATCAGTGAAATACCCACTCTATGACACATCAACTTGGGTCTTTTGTGAGATTTGAAAATTAAAATTCTCTGAACCAGTTTTCAACACACCTTTGTTATATGAACGCCTGTTTTGTTGGTTATGTAAGTGATGGCTCTTCATGTGGTCCATCCATGCAAGTCTAGCTTGCTCCAGCTTATTGGCCCAACTGTCTATGCAACTTAACATTTATATGGTAGGCATATGAATCAACTAGGTCTATGTCTGTATTCATGATTTATGATAAATGATAATAGCTCTCTCGATGATAAGTATCATCACTAACAAATAAGGTGTTTTTATATTTTCTTCACCTTTTCTGTAAGGGTTGGTTTCTACAATACTGCACATTGCTCTTGCTTTTATTAATGGCTATTTTTCCTTTTGCCTAGAATTCCCCTCACTATACCTTTCCTTGACGATCACTACATGTTGAGTAGAGCATGGTCATCTTTTAATCTATGAAGAAGTTACACACAAAACAATAATAATAGGTCTCTCGATAATAAGTATTTTACATTTCATCACTAACAATTAAGGTTTTTTTAAATATTTTACATTTCATCACTAACAATTAAGGTTTTTTTAAATATTTTCTTCACCTTTTCTGTAAGGGTTACTTTCTACAATAGTGCACATTGTTCTTGCTTTTATTAATGGCTGTTTTTCCTTTTGCCTAGAATTCCCCTCACTGTACCTTTCGTTGTTGAGATGATCACTACATGTTGAGTAGAGCATGGTCATCTTTTAATCTATGAAGAAATTACACCCAAAACAAAGGGGAAAGGGTGTTGGTACATGCTTTCCCCTCAAAAAGTTCTAACTACAAATAATTTGTGTTTCAGGAAAGGTGGAAGTTATGAGCAATCACTAGATACTATTTTTTCTTTTGCCTAAAATTCCCCTCACTATACCTTTCGTTGATGACCACTACATGTTGAGTAGAGCATGGTCATCTTTTAATCTATGAAGAAGTTACACCTAAAACAAAGGGGGAAGGGTGTTGGTACATGCTTTCCCCCCAAAAAAAGGGTGTTGGTACATGCTTTCCCCCCAAAAAAATATAATCACAAATAATTTGTGTTGCAGGAAAAGTGAAAGTTATGAGCAATCACTAGATATTTGCTAGCCTAGCTTTGCAAGCCTTAATTTAAAAATGATTCATGTTGAGAATAGGTTCCTCGATGATAAGTATTTCACGTTTCATCACTAACAAGGGGGAAGTTGTGTTGACACATGCTTGCCCCTCAAACAATTCTAATTACTACCATTTTTTTGTTTTGGGGGGGACAATGGAAGGTATAAAACCATTTTCCTTTGGTTTTATAAACTGAATGATGGCATGTGGTCTACTACTCCAACACAACGTTCCAATTCTTTGAATACTAATGCCGATAACAACACAATTGGTGGAAGAAATAAATCCTTCCCCTGCTTTATAAGTTGAACAATGGCATATGGTCTACTACTCCAACACAATAATCCGAGTCTTATAATACCAATGATGATAACCATACTAAAAATTTAAAATAATGAGTGTACTCAATTCTTTTACCATAATGGAGTTGAAGAAGCTTGTTGTCTACTAGGAAGTAAAGCTTGTTTCGGAAGCGTGTTGCCCAGGAACCTACTTACCTAACATAGCACTTCCAATTAATATGTTGGAAAGCTACCCAACTAATCAAATCCACCCATCCATAGGATGGTGCCATCAGGGCATTCCATCCTCCCACTTTCCACCCAACTCATGTATCAATTTTGTTTTCTAATTAGTCCTACCACGCTGTGCGACATATATAGACAAGTTCCTTAATTAATGACCTTACACATTGTTCGTTTAAACAACCACGCTATGCGACATATATAGACAAGTTCCTTAATTAATGACCTTACACATTGTTCCTTAATTAATGACCTTACACATTGTTCGTTTAAACGACCTTTAACAATGATACAACACCACTAACAAACAAGGGATTTTAAAAAAAATAGATACAATATTCCAAATTATCCATAGCCAGATCTAGGCTCTCTTATTTCTTTACTTTATTCTGTCGATGATCTAGAATTCAGCCTTCCAATCTCTATAGACTGAGCAATCTCTACGGGACCATACACCTCGTTGTGTTGACAACTAGTGAGGACTCAAGCTGTTTTGACAACTAGTGAGGACTCAAGCTGGCCTGTTGCCCTCTCAGGCTCCATCGCTTAATCCTCCCATTCAGCAGAGAGATGTCTACATGCTAGGATGGGCTTATTCACCGCATAAGCACGGGCCCGTAGAACTAGGCAACATCATAATACTCGCCTAAATCGGTGAATCTCATCTTCCCAATGATAGGAGGGATACCTTGGGCCAACTCCGAGCCTCGCTAACGTCGCCCCCGTAGGACTACACAGCACAACACAAAAACGAGGTAAGCATTAAGGCAGGGAGAAGATGTACCTGTACTTTTTAACTTAATCAAAATAACAATTGCTAAACTAAACCATAGAATACGATAAACAACATTACCTTCTCAAGAAAACAACAATATCACAAGGATTTTGGTATTTTTCAAAGCAAGGATAGTGGTATTTTCTTTCTTAATTAATTAATGCTAAAATTAAAAACTCAATCAAAAACCTCTCTTTTAAATGATGACCAAGCTAACATGGCCATTAATTCCTTGTGGGACTCCCAAGGGGAGAGATGGGGTTGTATCCGGAGCATTCCCTCTAGGGTCACTATTATGCACACTTCTCGAGGTAATATTTTGGCATCTTTGTGGAGGATCCATTCTCTTCACCTTCTTGTAGCCCACGTTGCCGCCGTGAACGCAACGCTTCAGTCGGATCACAAATGAGAGTTCGTTTGCTCTCTTTACACGAGCATAAAACTCTTAGGTGGGAACCACCTTTAAGAGCCAAAGAGCCCTTACTAAAGTCACCGCAAATGGGGGGGAAGGTAGGTGTCCTTAAACTAAAGTCACCGCAAATGGGGGGAAGATAGGTGTCCTTAAACTAGAATTTCAGGGCAAGAGCTCAAGCTTAGAGGGAGAGAAGGGGAGTTCTCCCTTAAGTCTATTCACACCGCGGGGCGGGGGGGAGCAGCTAGGGACACCCTCTACTTAACACAAGGGTGAGACGATGAAAAAATTTCTCAAGAGCGTACTTGGAGATGGGCTAAAAAGGCTTGCTGGGAAGGGCTGCAAAGAGCTATCAGGGTACAATCCTGCACAGAGTGTCGGGTACGAACTGTCAGATATAGTCTCTACATAGAGTGTGGGGTACGAGCAGTACAGGGTGTCGAGGTCTGGACCATGGGGGTGCTAGGAGGTTTATATAGGGGTTGTACGGGGTATGAGTGCAGGGAAAGGGAGAGCAAGGCGGCGTACAAAGGACGGTGTACGATGAAAGTACACTGGTATGTGGGGCTGCACGAGTCAGGGGAAAGGGATGGTGCTTGTACGTGGGCGAAAGATGAGGTACGCATGTACCTTCCAAGTCAGTGGTCGCATGAGTCTGGGGAAAGGGATGGTGCCTGTACATGGGCAAAAGATGAGGTACGCATGTACCTTCCAGGTCAATGGCCGCGTGTCAGCCAGTGTAGACTGTACGTTGGAGCGGTCGCGCGATGCCTTTGGTCCTTATGCGGCTATTGTACAAGCATCTGGGTATGTGAACGTCATCTTTTTGGAGCGGGGACCCCTAGTTTGGGGTGTCGGCCTCGATATGCATGTCGGCCTGCCCACCACAGCAGGCGAAAATTTTTTTTAGCAAAAATGTCCGAGGTGTTTCCTTGGTCGTGGGGGTGCAGATCGTTCGTCAATCAGACACACGGTTATGTATTTATTAAGGTCCAAAGTTTACCATATTTTAATTGAAAATAACTAAAAATTTACATAGAGGCTTGATCCGGTGTCTGTTTTGAGTACTGTAAAATCGTATATTAGGGTAAAATAATGCACAAATTTCAAATTTGGACTTTGCTTTTTAAGATTCCAAGTGGAAATAACTTGATTATTAAAATTGATGATTTTTACATCATAAAAAGACCATAAATTCGTTTATCGAATGGGCATATATTATTATTGAAGATGAGCATGTTACAATGTGTGATTGATTACCTATGTTGCTTTCTCAATTTTAACTCACATGCTCCTCAGATATGGTCTAGTACGTGCTCCAACATCAAATTCATATGCCATGTTCTTGACACTGCCCTCTCAGCTCAACCTTGTGGAATTGATTACAACTATCTTAAACGTTAATCGACATGTAAGCTAGCACTGTAAAAAACTAATACACGAGCATCTATAAACAAGTTCATTTTTAAGGCCCCCCTAAGCCTAGATATGGTGGCATTCTTTTGAGATTCAATCATAATTTACAAGTTTTCTTGTTACTTTTCAAGGCCTCGTGTGTGTGATTTATATTATGGTGCTACAGCATACACAAGCTATCAAGTTAAGAGTAACTAATTAGTTTCATGTACCTTTTATTGCATGGACAAATGATGATTAGTATTGTGTGGTGATTTACTGCTATGTGACGACTCGAGTCTTAGAAAAGAGAGTCTTACATTCTTACTTAAGATTTGTATGTTAGGCATATGAATTAACTAGGTTTATGTTTGTCTTCATGATTTATGATAAATGACTCAAGATTTGCTAGCCTTTATTTTAAAAACCATCCACTTTGGAAAAAGGTTCCTAGATGATAAGTATTTTACATTTCATCATTGATCACAACATGTTGAGTAGAGTAGTGTGGTCATCTTTCAATTTATGAAGAAGTCACACCCAAAACAAGGAGGGAAGGGTATTGACACATGCTTTCCGCTCAAACAGTTATAATTACTAACATTTTTTGTATTAGGGATGGTGGGAGGTATGTTTAATCGAGGTTTGTTAGTCTAGCTTTGCAGGACTTTATTTTTGAAACCATGCCAAAGTGCAGATATATGAAATGGCCACAAAATTAAGGCTGGGTAATGTGGTGTGGACAAGGAGGGTTGATGGGCTGGAAAGGGTGTGAAAGATTAGAGTGTGAAAAAAGGAAAGAGAAACCCTAAGGTCTTAATAATGCAAATGAGGCCTATTTTTTTTTAATAGCTCAAACAAAGAAAGTTATATATATATATAAAACTTCGCTTCTGTTCCTCACGTTGGCGGCGGCGGCCACTGCATATTGAGTTGAGAGCTCCTTAGAGCCACCCAATGATGATGATGATGCTTCTTCTTCTTCTTCTAGCTCTTCAAAAAAGTGACTTTGGTTTGCTTTGTTTGTAAGCCATGATCATCTACACAACAACAACAACAACAACAACAACAACAGTAGCAGTAGGCTTGCTACACACAACCCCACACCTGCTTCAAGGCAGAAGTAGCTGCTTTGGTTTCTGCCTCACTTTGGCTTGAGCCTTTGCCCTTCTTTATGATATATTGGTGTTCTCACGACAACTCTTATCCTCATTACTCTTAGCATCACTAGCGGCATTGCTGCTCTTCTTGTCGAAGAGGAAGTCCTCCTCTACTACATGGATGATTGCCCCTTGCTCTACCAAGCGTAAGATCAGAGGCTTCTTTGCAACATTCTTTTTAGAAATGCAGCCTGCAAACAGAAGCTGGTCCTTGAGAATGAATGTTATTGTTGCAGATATCTCTATAGGTTGATCTCTTCTTTTTCTTTTTATTTCTATCCTAAAATAGAATACCCTCGGACAAATCCAAACACTGGGTATTCTCAGCTAGAGACAGGAAATGTCATCAGTGAGAGTGCCATACAATAGCATGCCAGAGCCATCATTGTTAGGGATCTCCCTAATAATACAGAGAATAAGCCATGGAAATCAAAGGCGCGCTCCTCCTCCGCATCTAGCTCGCTTTGTGAGAAACTCTAGTAGGTCTCTCTTTGAGCAGATGATTGATGTGAGAAACTTTAGTAGCTCTCTCTTTGAGTAGATGATTGATGAGAGGGACCCTCTCCTGACACTTGATTTGCCCACCACACACACAGAGAGGGGCAAGACTGTCAGATATAGAATGTTGTTACTACTATTGTTGCCTGATATTCAAAACTAGAATCTCTAATTGCAAGATTTGTAGCAAAACAAACTTCAAGCACACTGCTTTCGGTTGTGAGGAGTGATGGTGCTCTGCTAAAGCTAGAGTGGTAGTCACTTCTTTTTATCCATGCAGGTTTTTTATGTTTCTGTTTTTTCTTTTGCTTGTGCTGTTCACTTGTCTTTGCACGATGATGCTGAGAGCTCAAACCTCCATGATGCCAAGCCTTCTTTGGTGAGCTAGAGCTCCAAGAGCTTTTTGGGCAAAGTAGTAGAAAATCCTTGATTTAACCCATTGGAAGGAGAAAGCTACAAGATCATCACAAGACTGCTACTGATGTATCTTCCCAAAAATTTAATGTTGCATAGAGAATCTGTGGACTGATAATCTGTCATTGCTTATCAGCGTAATGTTGATCCTCTTCTACATTAATGCACCAAGAAACTATTTAATCTTTCATCAGAAAGCTATTCCAACTGATCTTAATCACCAACAACTACAAAATTACCACTTAACTACCTTGATTGCGTTAATAATTTCACTCAAAGGCCTTTAATCAACTATTGTTGTTGCCACATTATTGTAAATCACTTTCTTGATCAATAAATTGTCCAAACTACTTTTGATTTGTCAAGTTCCACCAAGATTGATCACTAATCACTAGACGCATTAATCCTTATTGTTAGTCATTTTCTTGATCAAGAAACTATCTTAATGCACCTAATCTACAAACTATTGGCATAATCTTACACTATTGTCACCAAGATTCAATAATCTTGCTTTCTTGCATGAATTTTCAGCAATATCCAATGTTTTCATGAAGTTTATACCAATTTCTCTTAAAGGAACTAGATTCATGCAAGAAATAACCAAGATTAATGAAAGATTAGATCAAGAATCACTCACTATTACTAAGATTTGATTCTACACAATAATCTTTACAGACTTTAAAAATTCTACACCAAGATTTGTAAATTTTGCACCAATCAATCTATATTAGACTTGAACTCTGGAACAATTTTTTCAACAGTTTTGAAATCTGCACCACTTTCTTGATGAAATTTTCACCAAAACCTGTATAAAACCTCAAACCTCTCTCTAAAGTGCATAGAATCCTAAGGATCTAAACAAGGATAGAGAAACAGTAGTATATTTAATGAAAGAACCTCTAATATTGAAAGATTTCAAGAAAATCAAGAAATGCAAAAATTCAACACTAATAAAGAAGATTATCTAGAAACTATGTAGATTAGGGTTTTTAAAAATTTTAATTAATATAAATTCAAAAAAATTAAGCATTAATCTCACTGCTAATCCTCTCAAAATGAAGAAAATCAAAATCTGAAAACTGTGTAAAAGCACTTATCCGAAAATGGATTTCACTAAATTCTAAGGTTGGGGTGCCAAAGATGGCCTTAGTACATGTAACAATCCATCAATTGACCTATTCTCAACAACTAAAGCACCAAACTTAAAGGTAATTCTATGTTTGTTGCTCCCCACTCAGGTATGTTGAGATTCAAGCTCGATGTCAGCTTGTGCCAGTTGCACTATGTGCTGGCATGTTAGGTAGTAACATGTGTGAGACATGAAACATGTCGTGGGATCTATGATGACACATGGTGACAGTGATGACACTTGTATATGGACTTTGGAGCATCAAACCATATGACTTGTTATGGCGAATGGTTTGAGCATATGAAGCCAATGGATGTGAAAGGCTATGTGGAGACAGGAGATGATTCCCAACATGCTATCACACATGTTGGAAGTGTACCATTGGTGATGCACAATGGTGAAACAAAGTCTATGGCAGATGTCTTGTATGTGCCTTCTATTACAAAAAGTTTGGTCAAATGGTGGAACAGGGTTTGGTCACACAACATGCTATCACACATGTTGGAAGTGTACCATTGGTGATGCACAATGGTGAAACAAAGTCTATGGCAAATGTCTTGTATGTGCCTCAGTTTGGTCAAATGATGGAACAGGGTTTACAGGTTCATTTCAATGAGCATGGTTGCTTCATTGAGGATTTCAAAAATGGATGTAGAGTCATTGCCAAAGGCAAGAAAGAAGGCAGGTTATTTAAGTTGGATGCTGGGATTCCTGAGTTGAAATCAGCCATGTTCTCTAAAAACCAAAATGTGGTACAGGACATTGACAAGTGGCATAAAAGAATTGGACATGTGAACATACAAAGGTTAAAGAACATGCAGGCAAGAGGCATTGTTAGTGGGCTGCCTAGATTCAAGTATGATGGGAATATGCATGTCTATGATGCTTGTCAGTTTGGAAAGCAAGCAAGGTTGCCATTTCCTAAATAAGGCAACATGAGTAGCAGGCCACTTGAGATAGTTCATAGTGATGTATGGGGTCCTGCACAAAACCCATCCATTAAAGGCAGCTTGTATTATGTGACATTCATTAGCAGAATGACTTGGATTTACTTTCTCAGAGAGAAAAGTGAAGTGTTGGGAAGTTTATGGACTTCAAAGCTTTTGCAGAGAAGCAATATGGCTCTTGGATAAAATGTTTGAGGATCGATGGAGGTGGTGAATACACCTCACATGCTTTCGAGAATTTCTTGAGAAAGCATGGCATAAGAAGACAGCTAAGTTGCAGGTACACACCTCAGCAAAATGGTGTTGATGAGAGGAAAATTAGAGTCATTTGTGATGTGGCCAGGGCAATGCTCAATGAAAAGAGCATGCCAGACTATTATTGGGCAGAAGCGTGTGCCACAACGGTGTTTGTACTTAATAAGACACCCACAGCAGCCATACATGGAAGTATGCCAGAGATGCATCTTATAGGTTTTAGGCCAGACATTGGACACCTCAAAGTGTTTGGTAGCATAGCTTATGTGCATGTGCCAGATGAGAGAAGGAGGAAGTTCGATCCTAAGGCAAAAAAGTGTGTTTTTGTTGGGTATGCACAGGATTGCAAGGCATTTAAATGTTACAATCCACAAACTAGGCAAGTGGTTATCTCACTAGATGTGGTGTTTGATGAACTTGCTAGTTGGTACAAGGCAAAGGATGAGGGTGTCATTGATTCCGTTTGTTGATGCTGATGTGCATGTGAACTTGCCACAAGCAAGTTCTATTTCTATGTCTAGGCCAGCAGAGTCTGAGAGTAGCACTATATGTCCATGGTTCAGGATGCTTGAGACGACATGAGAGTGTGACCCCACTGGGAGTAGTGTTGTGGATAAAGGGAAAAAGAAGGTTGAAGGAATTGGCATTACAGGTTATGAGTCGTCAAGTTCAGAAAGTTTGGATGAGGAACTTGGCATACTAGTTTTACGCACAAGGCAGGATAGATATGTGCCTCCACATGCTATAGTGGCAGGTGTTCAAAGTGATCCGCATGCATTGCGGAGATCCCAAAGGGTCAAGTATCCAGTTGTTGACATTGTAAAGACCACTCAACATTATGGTCTTCTTTATGAGCATGGTAAAGGCTTGGATGTACACGGCTACACAGACAGAGATTGGGCAGGTAGCTCGTATGACAAGAGGTCTACTAGTGGTTATGCCTTTACATTTGGAAGTGCAGTGGTGAGTTGGAGCAGCAAGAAGCAACCTACTGTTGCTTTATCTAGTACAGAGGAGGCTGAATAGAAGGGTGCAGCCATTGCTACATGTGAAGGAGTATGGTTAAAGAGTCTCTTGGTGGGTGGCTGATTTAGCAGAGCCTATTGATGGCAAGGTTGTCATTCATTGTGATAACATGAGTAGCATACAGTTGGCCAAGAATCCAGTTTTTCATGCGCGGACCAAACATATAGAGATCCACTATCATTTTGTTAGAGAGAGTGTTGGATGGTACAGTGGATTTGCAGTATGTGAAGACTGAAGAGCAGGTGGCCGACATCTTTACAAAGCCACTTAGTAGGGAGAAGTTTGAGTACTTCCGTACTATGTTGGGAGTACATGGGATGAGCTTGAGGGGAAGTGTTGAGAGCTTTGATAGCCTAAGCTCATCTACATCTTCATCTATGGCAGTACATCATGAGCTTGAGAGGGGCTGTTGATATTCAAGCTCGATGTCAGCTTGTGCGCCAGTTGCACTATGTGCTAGCAGTTTAGGTAGTAGCATGTTAGGTAACATGTGTGAGACATAAATGACCACGTCCGGTTGGTCATAGTGTGTGGACATTAGCTAGGGTTAGCAGTGTGTGGACACAACACATGTAGTGCGTTGTAGATGATGGATTATGGCTTTATGCATTGTGTGAGAAGGGAGATGGCTTCCCTCTATGGTTAGGGTTTGCTCCTGTGTGTGTGTCTCCTCTCCCTCTATGGTTAGGGTTTGCTCCTGTGTGTGTGTCTCCTCTCCCTCTACCTGTTTTTCATCAAGATATACACATTAATTGGAAAAATGTTATGTGTATTTTAGAATTAACATCCCATTTGCATTGAATTCACCTTTGAAATTCAATACCAATTTTAAAAAAAATTAACCTCTTACAAAGTTTCACAATTGACTAGTTTATGAGGTCACTCGAACAATTAGCTCAAGAGAATTCTAAGGTTGGGATGCTAGAGACGACCTTAGTTGTAATGAAGGAAATTATGTGCTTGGATGTATTGCACATGTATATGTGAGATGAGGGCCTATGCACATAATATGGGACACATAGGACTTGGGTGTATGGGCAGCCCATGTGTAAATAGTCCTAGGAGTAAGTGACTATATAAGTCACTTATGGGACAGCTTTTGTACCTTCTTATTACTTTTTGATATCTTTTTCTCCTGAAGCCGATGGCTCAACAAGGATCCATGGTGGTAGCCCACTCTATTGTGCATTCCATGTAATGAATGCTATGATGTTTGCACTCCATCCTCATTGAGTGCTAACATTTCTTGCATTGGTATCATAGCCAAGCCTTTGATCCATCTTGTTCTTTCTTCTTGTTCAACTTCTTACAAAAAATTTAAAAAAGGGATGTTTTCTTAATTTTCTTGATCTTCCCCAATATTTTCTTGAAATTCTTAGTGCAAGCATAGATAATGTTTAAGTTTGATGCTATGAACCAAATCTATGGCAATCTTGAGTGTATTAAAGGTTTAAAAATGAGCAAATTGGATAAGGGTGGCCAGGAATTTCTACCATTTGGGCTCTTGGACATGGAAAGCTTGGTGTGGACTGCTTTTTTTCATTGGGCCAATTAAATGTGAATGTAATTTTTTTTTAAATAGGAGAGAAATCATTTCGCTACCTTGCACTTTGTGATCTGCCTATGTTTTAGGGTTTTGCTAAGTAAAGAAGGCTTGCTTTACAAGTCTAAAGGGTTGGGAAGGCAAATCAAGCGAAAACAACGTCTGGATCTTGAGAGTAGCTGACATATGAGAGTTCATAAAGAAAGATGTTGTTTGACTAAGGGGCACCACCTCTGAGCCTCTCTCTCCACATTTAAGTAGGAATCCAAGGTGATTAAATTGCTCAAGGATCAATACCATATGAGAGAGAGCAGTGCTGGTAGAAGACAAGTGATGTGAGCTTCCTCATCCACTCGTGAGTGAAGGAATGCTCTTCCGACCTATTCTCACTTGTAGTGGCCACCATAAGGTGGATATCAATCCATCAAATGCAGAGGTTGATGGCCATACATCGATAACTAATGCAACATCCTTATGGGGTTGATTGGGAGTTTGTTATGATTTTGGATGTATAGGAACAGGGTAAGGTCATCAAAGCTTAAAGTGGCCAAATCATCAATGGATAAAGATGCAACAAAGGGATCTGACTCAAATTTAGACTTTGGCAAATACAAAATCTAAGGTTTCTAGAATGAGCTGGGCTTCATCATCAGTCAAATCCAGGGCCTGAGCATGCAATGGACAAGCTAGTGAAGAGCATGTGGGAATATTGGACAAAAAATATTGATTCCATGTGCATGAGTTCATTCATGGATATATCATTGTGTAAGCCTCAATCCATACTTTGTTTTTCACAATTTTTCCATTTCCAAAAGTTATAGATTCTAGATGTGGTGAGAGGTACTCTTGGTTAGAGAGGAAGAGGAGCCAAGAGGGAGAATTTGCTAGAATCTTACTACCACATTTTCTGTGCTTGGAAAAGGTGGTAGTAGGAGGATTAGGTGAGCGTGTAGTGGTGGAAGATTCAAACCATGGTTGTCTGATGATGCCGAGGCTATGGTAGCCACTTTACAAGATTGACAATTGTGTTTCATAACTAACAATTCAGTTGCCAAAACAAGGGGAAAATTGTGTTGACATATGCTGATTCTAATTACTAATATTTTTTGTTTTAGAAATGGTGAAAGATATGAATCCTTACCCTTTGGATTTACAAGTTAAATGATAGCATGTGGTCGACTACTCCAACACAACATTTCAAGTCTTTGAATACCAATGCTGACAACACAACATGTGTTGGATGAAACAAATACTTTCCCTTTATCTGTATAGGTAAAAAACTATGGCATGTGGTGATAATGGTGATAATCATACCAAAAGTATTAAATAATGATTGTACTTCTAAATTCTTTAACCATAATCATCTAAGACTTGGTAGCCTAGCTTTGCTAGCCTTTATTTGGAAAATAATTCACTTTCATACGAGGTACCTAGATGATAAGTATTTGACATTTCATCACTAATAATTAAGGTGTTTTATATTTTCTTCACCTTTTCTATGTAAGGGTCAGTTTTTAACAATGTGCCTTGCTCTAGATTTTATCCAACTTTCTTCCTTATACTCATCACTCTAGCTTTCATCTATCACTACATGTTGAATAGAGCATGTTCATCTTTCAATCTATGTAGAAGTAACACGCGAAACAAGGGAGGAAGGGTGGTTACATATGCTTTCCCCTCAAACAGTGTTAATTACTAACACTTTTTATTTTAGGGATGGTGGAAGGCATGAATCCTTCCCTAAAATTTTCATTTAAGATTTTCAATTAACTGCAAGTTCTTTTCCTTAAGCTAATTATAGGCTCTTCTCTTGAATTAACTACAGTATCTTTTTTAATTATAGGCTTTTCTCCTTGAGCTAATTCTCAAAGTGACCTTGTAAAATAGTCAATTGTAAGAAGTATTTTCATTTAAGATTTGTTGGATCTTCTCCTTGAGATAATTTCCTTAAGCTAATGAAAGGCTCTTCTCTCGAGAGCTAATTGTCAAAGTATCCTTGTAAAATAGTCAATTGTGAAACTTCGTACGATATAAGACATAATAAAATTGGTATTCAATCCCAAAGGTGAGTTCTATGCAAATGGGATGGTAGTTCTAAATATCCAAGCACAAATGTTTTCCTAATTAGTATCTATTGGAGCCGCGAACAAACATAGGCTTACCTTTACGCTTGGTGCTTTAATTGTCTAATAGGACAATTGATGGACTGGTACATGTACTAAGGCCATCACCCAACCTTGGAATTCATAACCTTCCTGTCGCATCAAAATAGAAATTTTAAATAATGAGCATGCTTCTCAATTCTTTGACCATATTGGAGTTAAAGAATCTCATTGTATAAAAAGTCTTTTCATTTAAGATTTTGCATGCTCTTCTCCTTGAGCTAATTGTCCGAGTGACCTTGTAAACTAGTCAATTATGAAACTTTATACAAGGTAAAAAATAATTGAATTGGTATCCGATTGCAAAGGTAAATTTGATGCAAATGGGATGTTAATTCTACACACACACAAATTCCCAATTAGTGTATATTTGAGCAAGGAACAAGCATAGACTTACCTTTAACCCTAGTGCTTTAGTTGTCTAATACATGTACTAATGCAAGAAAGGTTAGCATGGAGTGCACTCAAGAGTGAACTACCACCATGGATCCTTGAGCCGAGAAGGTTCAATATTAAAAGATATCAAAAAGTAACAAGAAGATACAAAAGATGTCCCATAAGTGACTTATATAATCACTTACTCCTAGGACTATTTACACATGGGCTTCCCATAAACCCAAGTCCTATGTTCAATCATATTATGTGCCTAGGCCTTCATCCCACATATATATGTGCAATACATCCAAGCACATAATTTCCTTCATTATTACAAACCATCCCATCCTACAATGATTTTGTCCTCAAAATTGAAGGGTGGTTAACCGTGCACGCAAATTATACAAAGGCTATATATAAAAGCCAAAATCAATCATGTGAGAGGCCTCATAGATGCACATAGCCCATGTGAGTCGTAAATTATAATGGGTAGCTATCAAAACATGATCCTATAGATAATAATCTATGTCACCTCCTGGATCAAATGGGAAATTGCATAGATGGACTCCCAAGCTGAAAAGCATAATACCACTTGGATCAAAATTATGGTATAGCCATGCATCCTTAATCATCACCCAATCTCCTAGGTCAAATGGGAATCCCAAGAGTGCATAATCATCTCTAACAAAGCCAGTCATATGTCCTCCATAGGCAAAACAATACAAGTAGAATATGACACATCCAAAAGAGAATGGCGCACCAACTGCATAAGCCATCACATCATATCGGCATCCACAAGACCCAAATATACACATCTCATAGCTAGCATCCATATGGGCATGGGTGTGATCATCCAAATACACATGCTCACTATAAATGCAAACCCCTAGCTCACCATAAGTACTACCACATGTGCACCAAGCATACATAAATCTCCACCATCAAGCATAGAGCATGCATCATCATAGTGGGTAACTCCATCATCAAGGCTACCATCACATGCATCATCATAGGCATCCTCGTCCTCATGATAAGTGGTAGTACAATGGTAATCCAAAAAACTCTCCATAGATATGACTCTCTCTATGTCATCCTCTATCCAATGAGCATAGCACCTATTAATGTCCCATGTACAAAGAGAGTCGCCATAAACATCACGGAAGCAAGAAGCATCTCCAATAGGTGTTTTCAAGGATTCGTTGTCATGCACAACATACTTTGATCAATACATGTCAAATCCTCATGTGCATAACCATCACCACATATGTAATCTTCCCATGTATCCAAAGTATGATCCTCAAGATCATCATGAGCATGATCCTCATCAACACTAGACTCTGTAAGGCATCCTCACAATCGTACACTTTCCACTTTGAGCTTGAAAAATCATCATAAACTGGATTCACATATGTAGTCCATAGACCATTCCTCAATGCGGATAGGTGAATCCCAAGCATGGTTGTCCACACCAATCGATGCATGTGTAACACCCTCCATAGCATATCTAAAATGTAGCTATCCACACTGTGAGCATCACAAATGCATGCCTATCCAATCAGTCACATGAACATCGGCATCCAACTGCTCCTCAAAGTCATCATACTCATGGATACACACATCATTTAACCATTGTTCTGCATAGAAAGGAGAATCATATGGACCCATAGCAGATATATCCATGCGAAGCAAAGTGTGTGTAGCCCCGAGAACCACGTCCAAGATAGATACGTCCATATCCACCTCAACTAAGATATCATCACACAAGAAATCTCATCACAAGTAGCCTCTATCAATGCCCAAAGCAAAGCCATCCACCCCCATAGCACATATAGATTCCACCATCTCATGCCTCCCAATATTTCTTGAGGACAACTCCATATCAATCCAAAGAAAAGACAAATCACCACAAGAAACTTGGTGCCAATCCACATGTGTGCCCCTAACTATCATCAATCCATGCATCACAAAGCCAAGTGTGAGAAGAGTCTTTGAGAAAGGTGAAAGAGACTCATCTACACAACCATCAATGGGCTATGAATTTTGGACCATCACTAAGCTCCATTTCTTCTTTAGCACAGTGTGGTATGCAAGTCAACTTTGATGATGACAAATGCATGGTCAGAGACAAAGCTAATGCCTTGACCTTGATGCTTACTGGTACATTATGACATGGACTCTATCAGTTGGATGCATTTCAGCCAGTGGATCAATCTGCTTATAATGCATTCACTCTTACTCCAGCTATGGTTGATGCGGAGTTATGGCATGCTTGCATGGGATGTATTTTGGGAAAAATGCATCGGTTTTCCTTTCCACGTGATCAGGCTCTACGAGCAACTGCAAAGTTGCAGCTTATACACAGTGATCTTTGTGGTCCCATGCAGACGAAGTCATTAGGAGCTTGCTTCTATTTTGCTACATTTATTGATGACTTCTCTCGTATATGCTGGGTCTATCCGTTGACACAGAAATCACAGGTATATGATGCATTTTTGGCCTTTGTAGCACTTGCTGAAACAGAGTCTGGATGCAAGGTTAAGACTCTCCGTTCTGACCGAGGGGGGGAATATGTGTCACACATGTTGAATTCCTTTCTTGAGAGTAGAGGTATCAAGCATCAGTATACTACTCCTTATACTCCACAGCAAAATGGGGTTGCAGAAAGGAAGAATCAGTCACTCATGGAGATGGCCAAATGTATGTTAAAGGCAAAGAAGCTACCACATGTCTTTTGGGTGGAAGCTGTTATGTGTTCTTGTCATATTTTGAATCGATGTCCCACAAAGGCATTGGTTTCCATTACTCCTATTGAGGCTTGGCATGGCCGCAAGCCTTCGGTATCACATTTTCGTACTTTTGGGTGTCTTGCATATGCACACATACCCAAAGAGTTGAGGAGGAAGTTGGATGATAAAGCCACAAAATGTATTTTTGTTGGGTATAGCCGTGAGAGCAAGGGCTACCGGTTATATGACCCACTGTCCAAGAAGATATTCACTAGTCGGGATGTGATTTTTGATGAAAAATCAGAAATATCCATGGCTGGTTATGATGTAAATCAGGCTGGTTAGGATGTAAATCAGGCTGAAAATGATGTGTTTGAAGGTCTACTACCTATGGAGTTCCATTCCACAGTTGGTGATCCAACCCATGAGCGTGCAGGACAGCCAGCTAATCATGAAGATGGTGCAAAAACAGGCAATTGAGCCAGAAGTTGAGCCAAATGTAGGGCAGCAGGCTCCACAGGTCGTCAGACACATACCTAGATGGTATTTGAGGACATTACAGGACAGCCATCTAGAGGGTCCTCTTGTTGGCCGTACTCTTAGGGAGACACGGACCAATGAGCATGCACACATCATGGATTTAAATATGGTTATGGCAGCCAGTTTACAGGATGATGATGAGCCTGATTAATTTGTGGATGCACGAGACAATGTGCATTGGAACAAAGCCATGCAGCATGAACTTGATTCTATCAAAAAGAATCAAACATGGGATTTGGTTGATCTGCCCAAAGGCAAGAAAGCCATTGGTACTAAGTGGGTCTATAAGTTGAAAAGACATGCAGATGGATCCATTGGACAGGTACAAAGCCCGTCTAGTTGCAAAGGGCTATGCACAGAAGAAGGGCATTGATTATGAGGAGACATTTGCTCCTACATCCCGTATGTCGACACTTAGGAGTGTCATTGCATTGGCTGCACATCGTGGTTGGGTTGTTCATCAGTTGGACATCAAGACTGCTTTCCTACATGGGGACCTCGAGGAGAAAGTTTATGTACATCAGCCCATAGGTTTTACAGAACATGGTCACATGAAGGGAAAGTATGCAGGCTAAAAAAGGCCTTGTATGGTTTGAAACAAGCTCCACGAGCTTGGTATGCAAAGATAGATGCTTTCCTGTTCACTCAAGGTTTTGTGAACAGTCCATCAGAAGCCACTTTGTATGTAAAGAAAGAAGAGAAAGATCTGCTGGTCATCAGTCTTTATGTAGATGATCTTTTGCTCATGGAATCAAATGATGACAAAATTGCAACTTTTAAAGAAATACTACGAGACAGACATTTGACATGTCTGATTTGGGGCTCGTACACTACTACTTGGGCATACAGTTTGTGCAGGATAACAGAGGCATTGGGTTGTTGCAATCTCGGTATGTTGCTAAACTTCTGGAGAAGTTTAAATTTCAGGATTGCAAGCCTATCAGCACTCCTATGGAGCCTGGGATGAAACTGTCACTACAAGATGACAGTATTTTATTTGATGCCACTACATATGCTCAGGCTGTTGGGTGCCTTATTTACTTGTGTACTACACGACCAGATATTCAGTATGCCGTATCTCAGTTGAGCATATTCATGCACAGCCCGCGATTGTCACATTGGCAAGCTGTGAAGCGTGTATTTCGGTATTTGGAGGGTACCTTGTCTCTTGGATTGCTTTATCCTGAGGGGGGTGACATGCAGTTATATGCTTCCAGCGATTCAGATTGGGCTGGTGATTTTGATACCAGACATTCCACTAATGGAAATTGTTTCTTTCTTGGCTCTTCATGTATTTCTTGGCTAAGCAAGAAACAGACCACAGTGGCCACTTCGTCTTGTGAGGCAGAGTACAGAGCAGCCTACACTACTAACCTTGAGTGTGTCTGGCTACATCCTCTCATGACTGATATGGATATTTCAGTGGACGAGCCTACACCTATCTATACTGATAGTCAGACTGCCATTGCCGTGGCCAGGAATCCTGTGTTTCATGCTCGCACGAAACACATTGAGATTCACTATCATTTTGTTCGGGAGAGACTCAGGTGATATCAGTCTGATTTACTGCCCTACAGATCAGAATGTGGCAGACATCTTCACCATGGCATTACCACGTCCGAAATTCGAAACATTCCGCACTGCTTTGAATTTGTTTCCTTTTGGTGGATGATGTACAGTGATCACATATCACTCCAGGGAGATTTGTTGGGTTTTATGCTGTGTATACACCCAGGGCAGTGCTAGTGATCATCAGTAGGTTACTGGGGCACTTTTTACTTCAGTTAGTGGAGGTTTTTTCCCCCAGTTTTAGCTTAGTTTCACTTATAATGATTTATAAGTGATTTGGTCCACCTGGCACACTTTATGGCCGGACCATGTGAACACACCTTTTAGGTCACATCTTTTATGTGGCTATTGTACTTCATTTTATCACAATCAATATATGAGTAGTCGTGTTCCTCTCTCACACTCTCACGCCTCCTGCTGAAGTGCCTTCTAAACCCTAACCCTAGCAGCTCAATCCCTACAAACTCATCATCCACGCTCTCTAGCTAGGGGAGGAGGATCATGAAAGGATTTTTATCTCTCCCATTTGACATCCTACACCCATGGTGAACCCTCATCCCATCTCCTAGTGGATTTTACTATGAGGCTCCTCTCTAAGAATTTGGCACTTCTTTTGAGGACAAACTTGAGGCTAGTCTATTTTACGAGCCTATGATATTCTTCAACTGGCATTTTTCTAGCCAATTTGTGTATTGAGATGTTACAATAACCCACCCTTGCAAAGCATTTAAATGGCAATGGTAATCGAACTGAGTTTTAATTTATTTGAAGATAAATCTTGCAATCCATCAAGGATAGATAAGACCATGACACTGTGTACTCTTAGGTTGGCAAGGCAATTAAGAAAAAAGGGCTCCATATGAGAAGCACCAAGGATGGAAATAAAGATATCTTCTAAAGAGAAAAGTCGCATCGATGATGGATGCAAATAAGAAAGAATCATACAAATGTAATCAAAAAGGTCTCAAATGTAAGAACTTTACGCTTGTAGTTGGGTAGCTACTCTACAAGCAACAAGTTCTGTACAAGTGTCATGATAGTCCGAGCATCGACACCTTTGATTGCAAAAGACTTGAGATTTTCTTAAGAGAATTTTATGGCTGAGCATAACCAAGATCGTAAGATAATGTTTTAATGTACCACAGACACAAGTGACTAAGGAAATGTCTTAAGGTTGGCAATATGTTGAATCCACTAGAGATTCCAAATGGGAAAATGAAAGCATTTCCACAGATTTCATTACATCCCTACCCAAGATGTAGGTAGACCAAACGGCAAGCGTTATCATACCATTATTAGAGTTTACCTTTCACAATGTAAAGCACTCACACCATAAGTTTTTTACTCCATTTATAATTTTGTAAGAAGCTTTTAGATGTATGACAATCTAAAGTTGCACTGCTGTAGAGATACATGAGAAAAAATGCATTCAACCAAAGACCCTCTTAAAGACATGAACCAAATGGTCAAGCTAGCTCAAGATAGCATTAAGAAGGCTCAAGATTGAGCAAGAAATTTTATAGTCTCGCATTGGAGAAGGTTAGTTTTGTACGATGAAGTCCTTCTAAGGTTAAATGATACCCCTTGAGCTAGCTTCTAAAAATTGTGGTACTTTCAGAGTGCTTAGAAAGGTACGCCGCAGCTCCTTATAACGTAAAGCTACAAGAGACATTTAGAGTAAATCCATTGTTTCATGTGAGTCGATAATATGAAAATTAAGCAATGAGGATAATCTAGTAAATGATGAATATGAAGGATTATAGAGCTACCTAGTCTTTCACATGAACGAGAAAAGCTTCTTGATGTGAGCACTAGTACTCGATATACTCAATACTCATAAAGTGGAGAGAGAGGCCAGAGGAAAGCTCAACTTTGGAGAATATAAGCCATTTAAATAAGAAAGATCCTAATGTTGTCTTAAAGAACATAAAACATTTCTTAGGGAGGAAGTGTTACAAGAAAATTTTGGCCACATTGCAAGCATTGGGGAAGGGAGCATGTGATACATTCCTCTAATCCAGGAGATACCCCATTAGGGAGCTTCAAAAGCAAAGGGTCCATACGATGGTTGGGAGCCCTCTACTACATAGAAACAAATGCCAAACAGACATTTTAACCTCGGCTCTTAATTGCATTGAAACTCAAAAAAGTTAGCAGTTGCTCCTCTGCCCTTTCCTGCTGTTTTTTTCTTTTTTGCCCTTCTAAGACCGACACAGGCTACACAGTGTCTCAAAGGTGTAGGCTACACCAAGTAACATCAGTGTGTAAGCTGATGTGTGATAGTAAGATATCACATCAATGAGATTTACGGTAAGAATTTTCTATTTCCAGTGAGGGATGAGCTGAATTCGGGGTGGTTTCAGAAACGCATGCCTCATCCAGACCCCACAGAACATCAACGCTGCCCTGGTGGGTGTTCAGTCTGAAACCCACCTTAGCTATTCAACTCTACTACAGCCACCCGGGTGCCTTGCAAGTAGTAATGTATTCTCAGGTGTTATTTTAGGTGGAACATAAGAAACTAACTTTGCATCCATGCCATTTTGCCTGAGCCAGTAAAGCCTACCCACGTCTAATAAATGTTTGCATTTCAATCCTAGTGCAGCTCGATCAGCTGGCCGTGCAAACCAATCGCTAATGTCCTCCATTCCATCACCTATTTCCTTGTCGTCAGGGGCCCTGAGGGTAGGTAGCATTCATGCAAATTAGTATTCACGTGTCAGACTTGACAAGTACAAAAACAAAACAAGAAACTGTTAGAAAATTTTAACTCACTCGATTTTTGTTCGACACGATGAACTCAAAAGTTTTTCTGGGCCTGAAGAATAATCCGTCAAAGCCTCCTCATCAACTAAGTGTTTTTTATCACCAGACAAGGCCCCACTTGTCAACCATGTAAGAATGTTAAAATCACTCTGTGTGAAACCCATTTTCTTGAAGAACTCCTTATCTGTGAGACACATGATAGTTGTTAGAACATTGCATTATACCATCACCTAATACGCAACATCATCCCGTGCATCCACATAACTTTCCTACGTCTGCATTTTCCCCTGCCCTGCTCCATCCACAAGATTTTCTCCCCTTCACACAACCCTGCCTGACATTGGCAATAATACTAGACCAGCAGAAAGGAAAGCTGGACAAAAACGATGGTGAAAAAAAAGCTAACTTTTACAAGAGCTCAAAATACTCTTTGCTCTTCATTCGGACTGACACTACCTGCTGTGGAACTAATGAGCCCATACTAAAAGCTTTAAGTCAGCCCCAGAAAAAAACTGCTGAGTAAGCATCAACATTCTGAATCTGCAGGTAGAAGTAGAAAAATGGACAAACAATAACAAGATAAACCACCTGTAACTCCAGGCACCAATTGTCCATGCTGAAATTTGCCTCTCCTCCATCAATGCATTACTCTTGTTCTTCCCAGCGTATCATTCTCATAGGCCAGTGCCTTCTTGGAATTCAACATCCTTCATAGGCGTGTACCTAATTTACCTATGCACATCCCTAATCATAGAAGCCACTCCGGCCTCTCTTCCTTTTTAAATAGGACTGGCCTCTGTTAGTTTCTAACTACGAAAAGACTGCTATGTATCGGTATTAAATTTGAACCCACAAGCAATGAGGTGATAGCTCAAGTGGTAAAGGTGTTTGTCTAGGACCAAGACAGGAGATCCTAGGTTCAAAACCCCGCAAGATGCTTCCTCAACCGCATCGCCAACAGGCGAGTGCCTACAGGCGGTGAAAATTGATAATTACAAGAGGATCTTGGGTGCAAGGCCAGATGGGGAAAATACATAAAAATTGGAAGATTTTTTCTCATGGCAGCATGATGCAAGATGCTGGCCTGCAGTTTATGGAACTTCAGACACCTACAACTTTTCCAGTTTCTCAGCATGCATTAATAACTTCTCCTGAGTGGGAACAATGATTGTATTTCAAATCTCATATGCCAGATCGAAAACCAGCATTTAGCTCTTTCTCTACAGAAATAAGGACGGACTCAATATACAAGAGAGAGTAGAGCAAAACAGGTGTGAAATGTGAAACCCAAACCCTCCACCTCGAATCTCCTCCCTCAAACACAGCCTGTATCTTCCACTTGGTTACACACATACTTAGTGTGAAGCCTCCTCCCCCAACCACCTCCCCTCCCTCTTCCCCCTCCATCTCATCCATGTACTGTTTGCAACCTCATGCTTTTTGCACCATTATACCAAGAGGTTTACTCATGCCATGGACATGGCGGATCACGGATAGTCTTGCGGAGGGCCACTGTGGGCAAGTACTAGTGGTATGGACGCGAGACTCGAGTACCAACTAGTATGGACCCATGGGAGTGGAACCTTAGCCCCTGGCTCGGGTGTAAGCCCAACGGGGCGTGCCATGAACAGATTCCACCACGTATCCAAGAGAGAAAAATATAGAAAGAGAGAAAAGACAGAGAGGGGGAGAGAGAGAAGGGTTTAGGGAACTTTGAACAATACACACACACTGAGCGGGGAGCAGGCCCCGCCCCCTTTCAAGAATTTATTCAGGAACAATCCACGGGCTCGCAAGCCAAGATCAATACATCAGTGAATGCAAAAGCAAACAAATATGCCGATGTAGAAACCAAGTCGGAGTCGATGTCCATGTCAAGGCACGAGATCCTGATACTGTGCACACCACGGGGATGACTCACAAGAATCTCTCAACAAGCTAGTACCAGATCCAAATCCAAGTCCAAATCTAAATCCAAACCCACGTCCAAGTCCAAATCCAAGGATCCCAAGCTTGTACACGAGGTACACAGAGATAAGTGTATATGATGAAGATTATAATGATCAGCTGTGAGTTTGTCGCCCAAACTAGGAGCAGACACAGTCAACAAGAAGTCGTATAGATGTGTATGAACCATGGTAGGTCCATTGGGTAGCACAGTAGAACCAGTTGGTGCCCAAAACAACAAGTGGCGGTACTGGCGACATTGTCAGCTGGCAATGGCAACACTACCAAGTGGTACACACGCGGTCTATAGGCGGCACAGGTGGCAGTAGTCGGTCAACGTAGTTTGACTTTTTGCTTTTCTTTGCTTTTTGACCAAAATCTTACGACTTTGCGGAGACCTGTGTTTTTGGTAAACAGTCCCCTGGGCCTGGTCACTGCGAGGATTCTCAACCGGCTCTTCATCTTTCGTGCGTGGAGCACAGGTGGGTTACCTTGTTTTGCATGCTTTTGTCTCATTTCTCGCATCAAGCGTATGTTTCTTTCCTCCCGTTTTTATGACTTTCAAAATCCGACACATGCCAACAGACCTCCTTTCTTTCTTTATTTCTCTCTCCCGCTTTACCATGGGTGACAACTCCAATTCATTCATGAGGTTTCCAACCATGAGGAAGGTCATCCTCACGGGTCAAGGGAACCATAGTCACCAGAAACGACAAATGGGAACGGAAACATTCGAGAAATGGAAACAGGGAAACGAGTTTTTAGGGGTGGAAATGGCCGTTTCATGTGACAATATCACTTGGGGAACGAGACATGGCAATGGAAACGGATGAGGTCAGGAAACGGAGAAAAGGGCTGAAACGGCCGTTTCCTATGACTATGAGGGGAACACATGGAGATGTAGCAAGAGGAAGTAGCAGTGGTAGAGCAAAATTACTTCGAGGAGCAGATGGCAAAACTCCGGGCTGAGTTGTAAGAAGATATTCAGGTTTTGCGGGATCGGGTGGTTTTACTTCAACGGTCAGTGATTGATGCAGCATCTCCTGTGGGGACGACAGCAATAGCTGCTCCTTTCTCACCGGAGGCTTTTGCAGTAAAAGAAAGGAGAGGACCCAAGAAGTGGTTGATTCTTGGCTCAACCGCTCGAATGTTCACTTTGAGTTCCAATTGTTCCCAGAAGCCCAGAAGATACAAATGGTTAGGGGTCTCTTGACGGAAAAGCCCTGACATGGTGGAGAGAGCTCAGGAATAACCCCACTACTTGGGCAAAGTTCGAGACAGTGTTTCATGATGAGTTCCTCCAGGCGGAGTATGAGTTTGATATTGTGGCAAAGTTCACGGACTTGGATATGAAGAAATGTCTTTCGACACATACTTACTGAGATTTAGAAAGTTGCAGTCCCGAGCGGCACGCATGGATGCCACAACATTGTGTGGGTTTTTATCCATGGGCTGGCGCAGGAACACAAGCTCCAAGTAAAGAATCATCATAGCAAGACATTGGAGGATGCCATCCGGTATGCTAGGATTTATCAGGAGACCATGGCCGTGGCATGACTCAGAAGAACATCTCTCAGAAACCTCAAATCACAAAAACCTCTCAACAGGCTTCCAGGCGTAAACGAAAGTCTCCACAGAACCAAACCCAAGTTTTGGGTGAACCCAAGAAGGATCAGAAGCACCAACAGATCCTTCAGAACACTATGGAGGGCAGGTGTTTCACTTGCGGTCAGAAGGGCCAGCACCTGTAACGCCTGCAGAGCCTAGCAGTTAAGGTATAGCCATGTAGCACTGTACGGACACTTCCCACTGGACACTTCCCACTGTACGACCAGCACCTACTCAACGTCCCGCGCGCGCACACACACACACATGTACACTTGCACCCTGCATACAGATGCAAAAACATCTACGCAAAAACTTACACTTCCCACTGTACGACCAGCACCTACTCAACCTCCCACACACATACACACATGTACACTTGCACCCCTGCATACAGATGCAAAAACATCTACGCACACATCAAAAAAGCATCTGCCTAGCAATGGAAACCATCACCATACACGTCTCTCTTCTCCTCTACGGAACCTGCGATACTCTCAGGCATGCACAAACATCAACACTCATATCTCATCTAAAGCATGCATCAACTCAAAAACGATAGATTCAAAGGAATACACGTTTCTTGCAAAAACCCTAGAAAAGCGGATTCAAAAGCTTACAAATAACTTGTTCCATGCTACACCATGCCTCTCATTGGTTTAGGGTTGCTATGATACCAACTGTCAGAGGTTTTCATGACCAAAACCTCTCAAAGATCCCCTAGACACAAGACATAAGCATCATTAGTACAAATTAGATTCTGCAACCTTGAGCTCACCACCCAACCATAGATCCAATACATCGGATCACCCCCACGTATATGGATCAAGGCTCCAATCCATACAGATTCAGACCAGCCAACCTTGGTGTCCCATACCACCAGGACCTGCCCTAAGGGGCCATCCATAGACTGTTTGCATCACTATGGGGGTTACACTCATGGCCGAGGCACTGTCCATCGAAGTACAATACCACAATAACCCACTCATCACATAACCCTCACTTAGCTTTTGCCAATAAAAGCTATACTTATGGGATTATTAACGGATAAGCCTTGACCCTTCAATCAGCCTGCTTTTCCTAATCCTGGGTCCCTAACCCCCAAATTAGGTTGCCTAACCCTGTGGTTAGCATAAGGTATCCCCTCGTGCCTCTTTTCCCCTAAGGACGTTTTCAGGTCAAATGTGCTAGCTCTACATTGGCATTTGATTTGCCTCTGAATACCTACTAATGCAATCTGTTAGAGGAAGACATTCAGCTCTTCTCTACCTCAGTTGTAACAACACTGGAGTCCAATACACAATTGGCAGGAATTCTGGCAGCAGACCAGCCTGTGGCCACCTCATAGACAACCTCCAGGGTGCTCTTCTTGGCAACCAGGTCATTAGAGCTCTTTTCTGCCTCATTTGTAACACTGGCGTCCATCACACAAGTCGGCACAAATTCTGGTAGCAGACCAGCCTGTGGCCACCTCATAGACAACTGCAGGATGCTCTTGTTGGCAGGCAGGGGCCATTAGAAATATTACTCCAAGATAATGGCAAGCAATATTCCACAGAGAAGCTATGCTAGAAATTCTCATTGAACTCTGACGCCAACCTCACCAAGATCAGATTCTCCAGAACAATCTGTTTCTCAGGGCTGCCCGAGGAATACCAGGATCTCCTCCCAGCTATCGTCATTGTTCCCACCCCAGAAAGCTTCATCAACCAATCTGTTTGCGTAAACTGGATGACCTGCTTTCATCTAGCGCGTCTAGTTTTACATGCTTCTGGGTCACTGCTTTGGCAGCTGCCACATGGGACACAATGTGCCCTCACCCCTAAATTAGGAGGCCAGAATTCATCCTGGACAAGGTTCAACCTTTATTGGATACACAGACCAACACACCAGAGCTAGTGGAAGCCCCCTCCCCCTTCTCCATCTAGCACCTCTGGGAACTTGGCAAGCCAAGCGCAACCTTCTCCACTTGTGTCTCCCCTTAGTCCGACCTTTCCGGACCCACTCAGAGGCCAACAGCAGGCTCCCCATCCCACCAGGGAAAGGTCATCTCACCTTAGGGTGGACTCCCTGTAGACCATCGTTTTTGGCAATGGTTCCCAATCTAGGTACTATATCAGCCAAAACCTGTGTGTGTCGCTACACATCTATGTAGCTTTGTAGAACTTATGTCTGGCATACCCCGATACAGGCACTTCTTCCTTCTCCTTGCGTTTCAATGCACAGCTGGACTTCCACTGCAATGAGGATTCTGTGTTGGCCACATTGCAGGAGCACATTGTGTTCAATTCCTAATTCTTCATAAAAATCTCAATATCAGACCTGATACAGAGTTCGGTTCTACAATTTTGATAAGGAGGATCCACCTGGAGAACTCTATCTGATCTGCCAGCCAAGAACTTTTACCTCTACTACGCCTTGCCCTCCAACATCACGGCCTTGAGGCTGTTGCCTACATATGATGTCATCTGTGTGCACTAGCTCAACTTGTCTACTTTTGTACTCATCTAGTCATGTTGGCTATTGAGTTTATTTATTGTTGTTTTTCATACCAACCTGCACAGTAGTAGTATTTTGGATGTATTATCATGGTCTCATAGACCCTTGTGATCTTTTGTAAGACGTTACAATAAGTTAATTCTTCAAAATGGCAGCTGTAGGCTTGACAAAAACTAAAATCTTTGTCCTTCAGAAGTAACACTATTTTAAGAGAATGAAGTGTCAGCATGGCTCTGAATACTCACTGACGTAAGGCTTCCATTGACAAAGATGATGGCAGCAAGTTGCAATGGCGATTCCATCAAGTAAGGGTGCAGTATTTTGCGACTTCAAACCTTGTTTTAAATCAAGGCTACAACATCTCAAAGTCAAATCTGCATAGCACCAGCACAAAATAAGAAAATCTCATGTTACATGACTTACGACAAAGAAGGTAAATGGGGCTTAACTTTACCTGTAAAACAACACATCATGCAAAACTGCCTTCTTATTTTTAGGATGGACACGTTATGTACAAACAAACAATGCAAGCTGTTGATGGAGTAGCTATCCCAACTGTATAATCATTTCCAATTTGGTCAATTACACTAAGGCAGGAAACAAGCCTAACTTTTGTCCCTAGTGCACTGTCTATTTACAAGGGTTTCAATCACATATGCTCTTCTCCATAAACCGCTCATCTGCTGTATTGACTGCAAATTCAAATTAGTGTTTGTGAATCACTTGGATATCAGCGTAGTCTTTGTCAAAAGATTTAAAATGAGTCGTAGTGGGGAAATGCGGTTGCACAACTTTTGTCCCTAGTGCACTGTCTATTTACAAGTGTTTCAATCCCATACGCTCTTCTCCATAAACCGCTCATTTGCTGTATTGACTGCAAATTCAAATTAGTGTTTGTGAATCACTTGGATATCAGCGTAGTCTTTGTCACATGACAACGAGCTCTAGCGAGTCACTAGAGCTCGGTCCGTTTCCCGGGGAAGGGGAGGAGGCACCGGTAGAAACGCACAGCGCTGGGGGAACAGACAGCTCCGAGCACGATTGTGTTCTCTCGACTCAAGGACACCTACGCGCTTCTTTTCTTGCTGTCTACCTCCATGATTATTAAGTTTGCCCCAGGCTTTAAGCAGTTCCCAGCTTTGGAACTGTATTAGTGGCTGGTTTTACATTTGCCCTTGGCTTAGGAGCTTCTGTGGCATCCTTATTTTGCAGCTATGGGCAATCTATTTTCATATGACCTTTTTGTCCACATTGGAAACATTTATTCTGCTCTCTATACTCAGCTATTTACTGTTTTGAGAGTTGAAAAACATCTGATTTACCCCCAGCTTCTTCTTGGACGCATCCATAGGCCTAAAAGGCCTTTTTCCTTTGTCATGTACCTATTGTCCATGCTGTCTAGCCCTGAATAGCTCTTGATTTGCTCTTTGTTTTTCCCGAAAAGTACTAAATTCCTTTCTCATGCAACTGTTCAGCAATAATAGTTCAATGCATCATGTGCCTCAGACTGGTATTGGGGTAGAGAGTAAGACTCTTTTGGATGGCAGGATGAAGACCTGCTTCAAATTTTCACATCTTTTCCTCTTCAAAGATCTTCCAAAAGGGAGTTACCTTAAGCATTACACGAGTGAACTTGTTCACATAGGCATTCACACATTCATTCTCCATTTGAACAAGATAATCCCACTCTTTGCGTACCTCCCTCTCAAAGTTAGAGAGTAAAAACTGTTCATAAAACTAAATTTTAAATTCAGCCCATGACTTTGGAGCAATTCCATCCATTAATTTTGCCATCCACCAATCACAAGCAGTGTCTTTCAAATGCATGGCAACATGGTGAAGCATAGTTTTCTTTGTAAAATCACCATAAGTGAAGGCAACCTCAAACTGCCCGGTACATGCAAGTGCCTTATTTACATTTCCCTTCCCATTATAGATGTCAAATTTCACATCTTTATCACCTGTTTTAAAGGTTCAAAGCCTTTTAGATGAAATAGGTGAAACAACATGTTCTTCATGAGGAGGTCTCTCTCTTTTTCTCTCCATATAGCAAGAATGGCTCTCAATATGTGAACCTCGATCCCCGTAAGTATGTGACATAACTTGTTGAGATTCTCCATAAACGAGAGATGCAATTGCTTTGATTGGTCTTCTCTCTCTCTCTCTTACTTACTCATTATAACCCTTGGAATAACTCTATGTGCTGTAATTTCTGAAAACAACGCTATAGGGACTCTAAAATCACTCCTATTTGCATGTTTTCCATTTCCCCGAGAAGCTACCAAGCAAAGGAGCCTCATAACATGCCGCTGCCCAAGAATTAGGGCTTGGAAACCCTAATTTCAGAGCTGCAAATTCTGCAACAACTCTTGTTTTCGAAGGGTTTGCATTAGGAAAAGTGGTAAGAGTCATAATCTTTTTTTTTTCCGAGAAAAGATCCTTTCATTAGTTATAAAAAAACGCCCACATGGCTACAAAACCCTCTCATGCTCATAAGAAGGCAGAGCAGAGATCCAATCAAGGCAGCTAGGGAGACTCTCCCTAGGTGCAAAAAAGCACAAATAAAAGTACAAATAACTGAGAGGCTATATCATACAATAGGAGGGGGGAAAATCCAAACAGGAGGCCTGTAGTGCCAGTGGGGGGTACCCGCGTGTAGAGTATAGAAGGGGCCGCTGCGCCAAGTGGTGTGGAAGGCCTGGCGCCGCAAGATCGCTCGATCCGAGTCGCCCCGGATGTGGTCATACTGTCCTCGCAGGGTGTGAATCAACTCCTGCCAGATACCCCGAACAGTCTCTGCTGGTGGCTCCAATCTCCCCTCAAATGCCCTGAAACAACAGGCTCTCCAAGTGAACCATATGGTGAGGCTGCTGAGGAGTTCCCATCGTAAATCCCTCTCCTGTGTCCAGCCGGCGGACGAGAAATCCGGTGAAGGAACAAGGCGAGGCTGGCCCCTAATGAATCTAATGGCCTGGCTGTCCTGCTCCGTCTCGTATCCCAGAGCAGGCCCTGAGGAAGTCGACCAAGCAGCGGCTCCCCACGTATACATGCCATGCCCTCTGGAGAGAGGGGGGCCAAAATGCGCAGCATCCTCAGCCAAATCTGCCGCGCCTGTGGACAGTCCCATAGGCAATGTCTCTGTGTCTCCAATGGGTGGCCGCATCATACGCAGGCCGACGGAAGGCCACTGTAGACAAGCCAGTGCCAACTGCAGAGCCCCTATGGGCAACCAGCCCCACTGGAAAGTCGAGATCCTGCGTGCCTGTCGGCTAGCCCAGAGCCTGGTCCAAAAATCCTCCAGGAACTCCTGTGATAGTCCCTGTAACCCAATGCTCCGATGCAGCTGGAGAGACCATCCTCCTCGCAGTCAAAATATGCCTCCCCAACCGAACAGTGTACTGGAAAAAGGTGATCTTTGTGGCCTCGGGGGACGCATAAGGATCATGCCACTCGTACTCACCAAGGTCCCACTGCTTCTCGGAAGTGGCATATTGATCTAGACCCTGCAGATGTGGACTCTGATTGGCGCATATGGGCATATGCTGCGCGCCGCTTGGCCCCGGCTCCGGCGGCCACTACCCGTATCCTCTAAAAGATGCACTCTGCAACCAAAGGCGACTCCGCCTCCACTCTCTGAAGTCTGCCCTCATCCTATATCTCACAGTAGAGGCATCTACCATCCTGAGTGCAAGCTCTGACAGCAATCAGGACCTCCAACTGTGTAAAGGCTCCCATTCACCGTGGGGCCGCTGGCTCGAAAGGCGTGAACCACTCCTCAGTGAGTGCCTCCTGAATGTCATCCCTCATAATCAGCCCCCCTCTGAAGTGACTCAGCCTCTCCGCCTAGATCTCCTAAGGGAGACTGCAAAAGGCCTGCCAATCTCCAAAACTGCGTGCTGGGCCTGCCGCCAATGGTCCCCAGGCTAGACGAGGCCGAGAACCCAGCATATGACCCTGCTCTGTGCGTACCGCGGGGCTCCAAATGAGCGGCTTTCTAGCCCGCTCCTCATCACAAGTGGGAGGTCTCTGAGAAAGCCCCGATCTCAGCAGCTCCCAAGCTCGCAGGATGCTCAAGGCAAATCTGTCCTCCCATCCTCTACTGAGGCCTGTCCTCCTCATCTCTATGAAGATCCACCGTATCTCTGGTGCCCAAGTGCCCCCTGCTGGGGAAGCTCTAGCCTGCAGCCGCTGAAAAAGAAGCTCCTTCCAAGGCTCAGGGCCTAGAAGCAGCCCCCCGAACAATAAGCTTCCCCAACAAGGCTCTACTCTGATCAGCTGGATCTATAATGCCCAAGCTCCCCTGGGCCAACGGAAGAGTAATAACTGCCCAAGCAACCTTAGCCCGGTTAGGCTAACCATCCCGCCCAGACCAAAGAAAATTACAAATCAACCTCTGTACCTGGCTGATGCAAGAGCTCGAGAAGATCCAGCAAGACGTGATGTACCACATAGTCGCTAAAAGCACCTAATTTGTCACCACCACCCTCCCAGCCAAGGATAGCCGAGCTGTACTCCAATATAAAAGCTTCTTCCGAATGCTCAAAAGAAGCGGGGCGATCTGCTGCTCAGGTGACAAATCAAGTCCAATCTGGCATCCCAGGTACCGCACTGCTGTGCCAGGAGGAATCCATCTAAAACCCAGGTCTGGGCTCCATGCCGGAACAGGAGCGCTACCGATCCAAAAAGCCACTGTCTTGCGCCAATTGATCAATGCTCCCGAAGCCACACCAAAAACCTGTAGCGATTGCTCTGCCCTCTGTAGATTGGCCTCCTGGCCATGCAGAAACAATCCCGTGTCATCAGCAAACTCAGAGTCGAGCAGGTCCTCACCCCGGACTGGAAGCTGGAGTCCTTTCAAACCAACCTCCTCTCCTGGAGTCCTCTCAAACCAACCTCCTCTGCTGTCAGATACATGCTCATAGCCTCTGCAAAGAAGAGAAAAAGGAACGGGGCGAGAGGGCATCCCTGACGGACTCATCTGGTCAACTCAAAACGCCCCCGTCCTCCTGCCATCAACACCTAGCTACGAGCTGTGGAATATAGAGCCGCCACTCCTCGAATCCAGTCTGGCTCAAAACCCAGGCGAAGCATAGTGCCCTCTAGGAAACCCCAATCGACTCTATCGTATGCCTTCTCAAAATCAAGAAGCATCACGACCAAGTCCCACTGAGAAATCTAGCTCGGGCCGTCGCCTCCCAGAAGGTGAAAATGTTGTCAAGGATACTGCGCTCCTTGACGAATCCTGTCTGGGTAGCATGAATCAACTCCCCAAGGAAGGGCTGGATCCTCAAACTTAAGGCCTTTGCTAGGACCTTGTAGACAGTATTGAGGATCGTGATAGGCCTCCAATGCCAAATATCATCTGACACTCTCTCCCCCTTGGGGATAAGAAAGATCAAGCCCTCTGAAAAGCTCTGTGGCATCACCCCAGTGTCCAAAACATACTGAAAGCCCCTACGGAGGCCTAGCCCCAAAAGGTCCCAATAGCGCATAAAAAAGGCAGGCGTCAATCCGTCCTCCCCAGGGCAACTATGACGCGGAAGGACCCTCAAAGCCTCAACAAGCTCATCCTCTGAAAGGGGCTCACCCAAAACTGTGCGCATACGATCTGTGACCCTCCTCTGCACATGGGCCCACACAGTCTGTCTGCAAGCATCACGTGCCTCCATGGCTGCTCCGCTGAAAGCAGGTCTCTATAGAACTCAGTGGCAATGGCTCTAATCTCCCCGGGCTCAGTGTCTAACGATCCGTCCTGCCTCCTGAGTTGGCGTACTCCTGCTCGAGCATGACGGGGTCCGGTGATCTCAAAAAACTCCCCAGTCACTCTATCACCAAGCTGCGTCCACTGAGAGGCCTGGCGATGATAGTAGAACTCATGTCTCTGCTCCTCTGCCTCTCTAACCTCCTGGCGTGCTTGGCTCAGCTGGGATGCCACCCACTCACATGTAAGCAGCTACTCCTGAAGATGCTGGAGCGAAGCAAGGCCACGTCTCAAGCGATGCTCCCGCTCTCGTGTCTCTCCCAACCGTGTCAAGGCTGTAGCGTGCAAAAAAGAGCTGAGCTCGATGAGTCCCTCGGCACACTGGCCTGCTGCATCCAGGTCACAACTCTGGCTATCATGCCATATCCTCTCAATGTCCTCAGAAAGACTGGGATCTGTAAGTATCCTCTCTGGGATCCTCAACTGCAAGCTGGTCTCCCGTGTCCTCTCCTCAAGTGTCAAAATAATTGGCGCATGGTCTGAAAAAGAGGTGCCAGCGAGAATGCCAACGGAACCACCACGCTCCCCGAACCTGTCGCCCACAAACAAGCGATCAATCCATGATAGATTAGTCCTTCCCTGCCGGCAATCCGACCGAGAAAAACTAAGACTGTCCTGAGAACTCGAGTAAGCCTCATGCTGCCATGCATCAGTGATCCGCAGTGTCATACAAAATCGCTCCCAAGCTACAAGCTTCGTGCTGTGCACTGTAACATGACTGCCTCCCACCCTATCGGCCGGGTCCTCAAGCATGTTGAAGTCTCCCCCGACACACCAGTGTGCGGCCTCGGGCAATGCATCTGTAACAAGGGTCCATAACTCTGCTCTGGCACTAGCATGGTCGGGCGCATAGACATTGAGCACACCGAAGTGCTCATCGTGCATCCTCAGAATAACATACTGTGCTCTACCAGGCACAATGACCCCGCGATCCACAATGGCCTGCCGCCATACATCCGCAATGACCATACATACTCCTCCCTGCCCACCCAAAGGGCCAAAACCTGCAGACCAAAATGTGTCCCATCTACCAGGCATCACCGAACCATATCTCCGAATCCTGCTCTCACTCAAATGGTGCTCCTGCATCATCAAAATATCAATACTGCCCCCAACCAGGCATCTCTGAAGCTCCTGCCTCAAGCAACCACGATAACGTACATAGTGTGCGCCGCCAAGGCCCTGTACATTCCATGAGATGATCCTCACGGATGACCTGCTGAGGTGGAGGCTGTCTCAGCCATACGGCGGGCTTTCGCAAGCGGCTTGGATGGAGAGTAATCCCCATCCGAGCGGCTACGAATCAGCCCACCCGGTGTGCTGCAAGAGTCTCGGACCAGGCACCAGTGGTTGGCTGTGTACCATAGCGACTGCCTCCCGCTCGGAGAGAGAAACTTGATGTATGCATACATAGCCAAGGTCTCGTGCTAGGTATGCCACTATGCGAACCACCAAATGTCGAATCCCGAAGGCATCCGCACTCCCGGTATCAAAGAAATGTGCCAACTCCCAGAGTCGGCCTATCACGTCTGTCATCCAAATCGCTCACATGGTGAGAAAACTCAACTGCCTGAGTCTTCAAAATACTAAGAGCGAGATCCAGAGTCCACTCCCGGTAGCTA
Source organism: Cibotium barometz (assembly GCF_041138505.1). Taxonomy (NCBI): domain Eukaryota; kingdom Viridiplantae; phylum Streptophyta; class Polypodiopsida; order Cyatheales; family Cibotiaceae; genus Cibotium; species Cibotium barometz. Next base: position 1,645,242 of record NC_141073.1, read on the forward strand.
GTGCCGCAGAGAGGGAAGGAGAAGGCCACCGCTGAATCAAGTCCCGCCTCCCCTCGGGTCGGAGGTATCACCACATGAACTCTGATGGGTGTTGGCTCATGGGGGCCCTCCGCTCCAAAATGGCCTTTGAAGTAGTCAAAAGCCTCCGAGCGCTGTCTAGTGTCGAGACTACTCAGCCGACTGCGGATAGACGATACCGTGAAGCACGAATCGGCATGGTAGGTCTCCTCTGCGATGCTCGAGCAAGGTCGGTGCTCAGTGCTCGCCAGACTGCAGGTGAGCGCCAGGGTACTGCCAGTGCCTCCCCGGGAGCTGGGGCAAGCGGAGGGGGAGAGGGGGGGGGGGGAGAAGGGGGTGGAGAAGGAGCCGCTGAAAAAGCGGGGGCGGAAACGAGAGGAGGCGAAGGTGGAAGCAAGGCGGGAGGGGGGGACGGGGGAGGGGGGAGGGGGAGGGGGGGTGGGGGCGAAGAGGGGGGTGCTGGCATCTCCTGATCCTCAGTCTGCGCTGGGGTCTCCTCCCGGAGGGAAGCAAAGCTGTTCCTCACTGGAACCCAGTGATGCTGAGGCTGTGACTGCTGCTGCGTCGGTCTCTGGGCATGCTGCTGTGGCTGTCTCCCTCTACGACGCCCCTGTCCAGGCTGCCAATCCGAGGTCTCTGTGGGCTGAGCAAGTGTCTCGGAGGCTGCCTGCCGAGCCGCATCTGTGGGCGGGCCATCGGGGGTCTGCTGCTGCGGTGAAGGTCGGGGTCTCCTGGAGGCCAGGCCTTGGCCAGGTGGCCGACCTGCCTGCATATAAAACACTGGTTCGGGAGCCCCGAAAACTCCACTCTCTGATCGATCCATCCCCCCCTATCCTAGGTAACTGAATGACCTTCGAAAGGGAGGAGATGTCAGGAACCAAAACTCTGACCGAAGGCAGGCCAGCTGCTCTAGCCACCACCCACTGAAGCTGCTCTGGGGCCAGTCTCAAGCACCGAGCCCACCAATGATCCTATCCTAGAAAGGAGCGGAAGGTACTCGCGGCGAAGTCCAGGAAAGCAAACTGTAACATGGAATAGGCGCTCTCGCTGCTCGACCGCAACTGTGTCGAAACCATGCTGCCAAGGTCTGAAGAAGGCCCGAGCGCCCCTGATGTCAAGGGGACTCATGGCTAGGACCTGGGCCACGCTCTGAGCTGTCTCGAACTCAATCTGGTAGTGTCCGCGGCCCAGTAACTGAACGTCCAGGATATTGCCCACATCTGCAAGAAGGCAGGCCTGGAGAAGATCTCGGATCTCCCCTCTGCTGGGGCGAGTGCCAACTTTACGGCAGATGGTGGAATGTGCCTGGAGGCGTTCCACCTCTGCGGCGAGGCTCACTTCCTCTTCTGGCGAAAGAGAAAGCCTGATGGGGGTATCCTCAGGGGCGGGCAAGGCAGCTGCGGAAGAGTCCCTCTGAGGTGGGGCGAGAGGAATCTCCATCAGAGTCTGAAGCTAAGTCGAGGACGAAGCGAAAAACAGAGGGTCCTGCAAGAACCAAGCTGCACGAAAAAGCGGAGCAGGGAGGGGAAGAGGGGGAAGGGCAGAAGACAAAGGGGGAGGAGTGGAAGACAGAGGGGAAGGGGCGGAAGACAGAGGGGGGGGGGGGGAAAACCGAGGGGGAGGGATTCAAAATTTTGTGATCTTCTTTTAATCCACTCATATTTAGCTCGTAATGTTTTTCATCATGTTCTCTCGTCATAGTTTGGTTTCAACATTTCTATTTTTACTTTCTTTCTTTTTTTATAACATGTGGTCGTACAACTTGACTATGTCGTTTAATTCACCTAAAACCTAATTAATACTAATCCTCAAAAATTCATCCAAGGATTTCTTTGGCTTTAAATCACCTTTGAATTTTGAAGTTCGAAAAAAAAAGGAAAGTAAAGTCAACTGTCCTACCATCCTCTTCATTTGTTGTTGCGCGTTTGAATTTAAATTTTTTCTCGAAAATAACTTCTCTTTTGCCTTTCCCAGTGCCATGGATGCTGTTATAGAAGAGGAAGAGGTGGGTTTCAAGGATGTCAGCCTACAAGTTGTGTACGCTTTCTTGTTCTCGAGAATGCAGTTCAAGTGGCGGATTCTGATTTCACAAAGAGGTAGGCCAATCTCAGACTATATAACCAAGTTGTTTAGTTAATGGAGTATATCGTGCTTTTTTTCGTAGTTGGGTTTTTTGGGATCTTCATTTTCTATTTGTTCAAGAAACTCATAAGTTAGGGTTCTTGATTTTTCAAGTAATTAGGGTTTTGTACTTTGCAAAGAATGCCTGTAAACTATTAGGGTTGTGGCTTCTTACATTTTTTTAGCCATGGTTCCGTGATTGTTTTACTTTCATTATCTTAACTCGACAAAATTTGGTTCAAGCCCCAGGCGGCGGGTGCCCTAAATGTCCACCCTCCCAGAGACGGACAAAAACACAAGGATTTTCATCTTAACCTCCTTCACCATGAACTTACTCTATGAGTCATGGAGACACCTTGGGGAACACATACCAGTGCCCCCAACACTAGATCACCCCATACTGCCAATTGTCATTTTTCAATCTCCTCTTTGGACCTGAAAGATGGCACCTTTTTCTTCATGCAAAAGAGAACTAAAAAACTAAGTGTTATGTGATGCTTTGAGAGAAGAAGAAGAGCTAGTCATATTTTCTCTTCCTTGAACCACTTTTTTGCATATCTAACTTGCTACCTGGCTCTCCAAATCACTCTAAACCAATAAACAACTTGCACCAAAGTACATCAAGATACATCCACTTTCAATCAGCTCTCATGACTGAATCTTGCCAAAGTTTCGCTTCTTTGGAGTACCTGTGAAGTATAAAAGTATTGCAAGTGTAAGGTTATGACTCTTACCACTTTTCCTAATGCAAACGCTTCGAAAACAAGAGTTGTTGCAGAATTTGCAGCTCTGAAATTAGGGTTTCCAAGCCCTAATTCTTGGACAGCAGCATGTTATGAGGTTCCTCTGCTTGGTAGCTTCCCAGGGAAATGGAAAACTTGCAAATAGGAGTGATTTTACAGCCCCTATAGTGCTGTTTTCAGAAATTACAGCACATAGAGCATGGACAGCAGGTACATGACAAAGGAAAAAAGCCTTTTAGGGCAGGTGTCCTTGAGTCGAGAACACAATGGTGCTTGGAGCTGTGTGCCCTCCCATCGCTCTGCGTTTCTACCGGTGCCTCCTCCCCTTCCCCTGGAAACGGACCGGACCAAGTAGTGACTCGCCTATCAATACTCTCCAACTCTCTCTAGAGCTGTCTTGTCTGTACAACTCCTCCTACTCATCTTGGACCCTGCTAGACTCAACCTCAAGCTGCTCTTTGTGCTTCAGTGAATCTGGATCGACGTGTATGTCATTAGAAGTTCAAATTGGTTATTAGATTCTGGATTCTATATTATTACTTAAGAGTTAATAGGAAAATAACAGCATGGTGTTTTTCAGGGTGGGCTTACCGCGGTTGGCTCTATGACCAACCTCTCTAGCTTTTTCTGCAAAATGGACAAAATCATCAATCTAAAGCACATGCAGTCCCAAAAGTTTGGAGATTTCCCAAGCATAAGCCTCCGACATCAAGATGAAGCCTCTGGTTTGACGAAAATCTGGGGATTTCTCTCTTCTACTTTAGATAGACTTGTCTCATTATAGGTCCTCTACCATGGCCCTTGAGCATAAAACGACGACCCGAGCTTCCATTGCATGGAAACGTCATCCAAAAAGGATGCCTACTCTTCACTGACATATGTTCGAGGGAGGGATCTTCATCTTTCCATATTTTCTATTTTATGTTGAGTCAAGGGTTCTCTGCTCAGGTTGTCTCCAAAAATATGAATATTTTAAATGTCTATTTGGAGTTGTATGCCTTGTATGCTATAAAAGGCAGAGTTGTATTCTTATCCCAGTTAGGAGTTGAAGGGGGGGGGGGGGGGGGCGGGGCGGGACTAAGCAATAATCTCAGCTTCAGTCATAAGTTGATTGGGTAAATAGCATGGCTAGTTTGCCTCTTTGCATCGATGTGATGGAGTTGGAGGTTGGTTGTTTCTTCTACGTTTGGGTCTCACCACCTTCGCTCCGAAGGGGGGTGTTGGAATAGTCAGTGTCTCCATAGTGTGAAAGGGTTATTCAGTCTTTTGGTGTGAACACACAAGTTGTGAACCACCTCTTAGCAAGAGTCAAAAGATAAGGCCTTGGTGCCTAAAAAAGCATTGTACAAGGTGGGAGTATTATCTAATACAATTATTCTTGTTTGCTGCAACTCTCTCTTCTTTGTGAATTATCATCTCTCTCTCTCTCTCTCGCCGACCCCCCCCCACCCCCCCCACCCCGCGCGCTGGTGGTCTCGCCTTGCCCCCTCACCCACCCTCCTCGCCCTCACTACTCTCTCTCTCTCTCTCCCCCCTCCCCCCCCCTGCCCTCTCGCCCTCGCAATCGCCCTCGCCCTCGCCTCTAGAGCTGTCTTGTCTGTACAACTCCTCCTACTCATCTTGGACCCTGTCAGACTCAACCTCAAGCTGCTCTTTGTGCTTCAATGAATCTACGTGTATGTCATTAGAAGTTCAAATTGGCTATTAGATTCTGGATTCTATATTATTACTTAAAAGTTAATAGAAAAATAACAGCATGGTGTTTTTCAGGGTGGGCTTACCGTGGTTGGCTCTATGACCAACCTCTCTAGCTTTTTCTGCAAAATGGACAAAATCATCAATCTAAAGCACATGCAGTCCCCAAAGTTTGGAGATAAGCCTCCGACATCAAGATGAAGCCTCTGGTTTGACGAAAATCTGGGGATTTCTCTCTTCTACTTTAGATAGACTTGTCCCATTCTAGGTCCTCTACCATGGCCCTTGAGCATAAAACAGCGGCCCAAGCTTCCATTGCTTGGAAACGTCATCCAAAAAGGATGCCTGCTCTTCATCTTTCCATATGTTCGAGGGAGGGATCTTCATCTTTCCATATTTTCTATTTTATGTTGAGTCAAGGGTTCTTTGCTCAGGTTGTCTCCAAAAATATGAATATTTTAAATGTCTATTTGGAGTTGTATGTCTTGATGCTATAAAAGGCAAAGTTGTATTCTTATCCCAGTTAGGAGTTTTGGGGGGGGGGGGGGGGGGGGGGGGGGGAGAAGAGGGACTAAGCAATAATCTCAGCTTCAGTCATAAGTTGATTAGAGGGAATAGCATGGCTAGTTTGCCTCTTTGCATCAATGTGATGGGAGTTGGAGGTTGGTTGTTTCTTCTACGTTTGGGTCTCACCACCTTCGCTCCGAAGGGGGGTGTTGGAATAGTCAAAGTCTCCGTAGTGTGAAAGGGTTCTTCGATCTTTTGGTGTGAACACACAAGTTGTGAACCACCTCTTAGCAAGAGTCAAAAGATAAGGCCTTGGTGCCTAAAAAAGCATTGTACAAGGTGGGAGTATTATCTAATACAATCATTCTTGTTTGCTGCAACTCTCTCTCCTTTGTGAGTTATCATCTTTATTTTTCATTTTCTGGGTTTTTTTATCCAGACATTGTATCAGATCCACCATGATGTAACTTTTGGTCTCATAGGTCATTATGGCCTTTTGAAGACGTTAATATAACATTTCATTTCATTTCATTTCATTTCTCTCTCTCTCGCCCCCACCCCCCCCACTGGTGGTCTCGCCCTGCCCCCTCACCCACCCTCCTCGCCCTCGCTGCTCTCTCTCTCTCCCCCCCCTCCCCTCGCCCACCCTCCTCGCCCTCGCCTCCTCTCTTACCCACCCTGTCTCACCCTCACCCTCGCCCTCCCCCCATGCCCCCCCCCCACCCCTGCGGCGGGGGGGCGCTCGTGGCTGGTGGTCTCTCTTTCTCTCTCTCTTCACTACCCCACTTTCGCCTATTTCTGTCTCTTCGAACCTGCACCTCCTCCTCTCTCTTCGCTGCCCCCTCTTTCCTTCTCTCTCTTCGCTGTCCAACCTGTACCTCCTCTCTCCTCCTCTTGTTGCTTGTACCTGCCTCCCCACTTGCAGTTGGCCACCAGCTGAGGACCTGAGGACCAGAATCAGTACTAGAAAGGGGACCCCTTCAATCAAACATGGACAGCTCGCAGGAAACAAGGACTAGAGGTGAGAAGGAGAGGAAATACAGCTCGATTTGGGCGAGCACACAGAAGATCGGTGACCCCCATATCAAAAAATGCCTGACCACCATGAGAGAAGTATGCAAAATGCAGGACACGGACATTGAGCACCTACAAAAGAAGCTCGGGGAGAACAACGATAGTGATGACCTTATGCGTGGGTTGCGTAACTCCATGCAAGAGGAGATGGATAGGTGGAAGGCAGACATGCAAGTACATATGGCAAACTCAGCTAAGCAAGATGCAGGACGAAATGGTCCAAATGTTGGACGAAAAAACCAGCCACCATGCCTCACTAATCACGGAGCTGGAGGCCCAAGTCCCCACCCTTAAAGTGGAAAATGAGAACTTGAGGGCACATACTCAATTCGAAGAAGGAGAAATTCAGCCATCCCTCAATGACGAGCTGAATACACTTAGAGAGCAAATGAAGACCCTCCAGGAACAAGAGGAGAAGAAGACAAACGAGGTAACCACATGGGCCGAGATGATTAAGAAGACACAGAAACAAGTGGAAGAAGCTGGCAGCTAGATTGAGGTTGCCAAGAAGGAACGGAACCCCCCAAACATCATCAATGACACACTCGAAGAGGAGAAAAGAAGGAAGATTAGGGCATTGAATGTGAGAGTGGTGGGATGGAAGGAAGGAGCCTCGCCGAAAGAAGACGCCATAGCACTATGCAGAAAGATGGAAATCCCTGATAGCCCCTTCGTCGAGGCATGGAGGGTGGGCAAAGACACCACCAAGGAACACACACTCAGCCTCAACTTTGCGGGGTTGGAGGTGATGCAAGCATTCCTTACCAAAAGGCAGGCACTAAAAGGCGATGCAGGCATTCCTTACCTTGAAGACAATCTCACACTAGCACAAGTGGCACACAGAAGGGAGTGCATGCCACGCATCTTGGATACACGGAAGGCAGGGAAATGGGTAGTGTACAAAGATGGGAGGGTGATCATCATCGAGCAACGTGCCCAATGACGGTGCGAGACCTATGAGACCAAGCTAGAGATTGCAGTTTGGAACCCCAATGGCGCCTTGAGGACAGATGCAGGTCTGTTCAAGGAGACATTTAGAGGGAGAGACTTGGTCTTATACACAGAGACACATCAGTGCTAGGGGAGTCGACTTCCAAAGGTGAGAGGATACAGATGGGAGTCTGTTCACCGCCCACAGCAAAACATAGCGGTGGCTCTACTATACAGGGAGGAGCTTCAGGATGTGATATAGGTGGTTGGGCAGGATGAGGCTACACGGTTTTTGTGGGTGAGGATCCAGACAGAGAGGGCGCAATGTGCTACTTTGCACCCTCCACTTCTAAATATGCCACCCATGGAGAATCCCCGTACCTCCCCCTTTATAAGTTGGAGACTTCAATGCCCGCACCACATGCGCACAGGTACCTTCTTTGAGATAGATGATCCCATGTACCAGGTGATTGACACGGTGTGTACGGATCTGGAGCGGACATCACAAGATACAGCAGCCCGCACAGACTATGAAGAGTATCTCTTAGCCTTCGGCGGGGCTCATAGGCTAACCATTTATAATGGCCTTGCCAAATGGCCTAGATCCAACTCCTCCACCTCCTACCCCTTCAGACATGCAGCCAGTACAATGGACTATCTAGTGGGATCCCTCTCTCTGATCCCACTCATTCCGGAGTTTACCATCTCGTCTCGCCCCATCAGTGTTGTAGCCGACCATGCATATCTGGACTTCTCCCTCACATGCCAATACACCACCCAACCACCTTCTTTGCCCCATCGCCGCCACCCGAGATACCACTTCACCAGAGAGACCTCTTCCATTTATTCTAATCACGTCTATTGCATCCTCTCCGACCTCAACCCCCACATCCCACTTGATGAGCTTACCACACAGCTCGCAGCCACCCTCCATACATCCGCTGCAGCGGCCTTCCCGCACTCTAGAGCCACCCCTACATCACCAGGAGGGACTGTCCCACAGAATAGCTGGTACAACGAGAAATGTTGTGATACCCGAGCCCGTCTACATCGGGAGGTGGCGCTAGAATCCACCACTCACCAACAGGCGCGAGTGATCTTCCGACGTCTCACACGGAGGAAGAAGAGAGCCTACCTAGCCAAGCTTGAGCAAGAGCTATACTAGCTATTTCTTGGGAGGCACTGTAAAGAGGCCTAGAGGATCTTCAAGGATCATCGCTTGCCGACTCCGATTACTTCGCCCGACACCTAGCACCTATGCCACACCTCTCTACCGTTCCCCCGAGCAGCCACCTCTCCCCCATCCACCCGAGCCCCGTCCCCCACACTCTTCCTTCTTTCACCTGAGCATGGCTCAGATGCTATTGATAGGATGCAAACTGGGAGAGCACAAGATCATGATGGACTCCTCACCGAGCATTTCTCTCATGCTAGGAACATGCTAGCCCCTTTACTGGTTCGCATGTTTAACAGGGCTCTATGTGAGGGCTTCCCCGCCAGTTGGTCATCGAATACTATTGTACCTATCTTGAAAGCAGGTGACCCCATGGACCCTAGCAACTACAAGACCATCATGATTGGTCACACCTTGGCCAAGATTTATGGTTTGCTTTTGGAGCATGAGCTTAGTAGATGGTCCGAGGAGCAGAGACTCAGAGCACTAGGGCAGGCAGGCTTCCAAAGAGGACACTCCACACTAGATCATATCTTTACACTACGGGGGATCATTGAGGAGGGGAGAGCTCACGGGCATTGGATATATTGCTGTTTTGTGGATTTCCGCAAGGCTTTTGATACCATCCCACGGGCTAGACTGATGAGGAGACTGCAGGATATGGGAGTGCCAGCAGAGATGCTTTGGGGATCATTACACTCTGAGTCAGTCATAGGCATAGTACAGGCTCCAGGAGGTGACTCAGAGATCATACATAGCACTATCGGGGTGAAGGAGGGCTGACCCTTCTCTCCTACTCTATTTGGTCAATACATTGACGAGATCTCGAATTACATAGACAAACAGGGAGGACCAGGAGCACATTTAGCAGGAGTCTTGATACCGATCCTCTTGTATGCAGATGATGTTGTTCTTATTTCTGATTCACCAAAGGGGCTGCAATTGCATTTGGATGCATTACAGGCCTTTTGTGAGGACCGGGACCTCACTATGAACCTTGGAAAGACCAAGGTCGCTCGTGATCTTTAACACCTCCCCACAGTGGATAAGTAGATCTGCAGTACAGTTTACATATAGTGGAGAGCCTGTGGAGTATGTTACCTCATATGTATACCTTGGGATCACTTTTGCTGGACCTCACTTCTCGATGCGGAAGGCGGCCAAAGCTAGATTGATGAGGGGATATGCACCCCTTAGCTCGCTAGAGAGGCAATGCTCATAGACACAGATACAGTTTCAGGAGCCGAGGACGAAGCTTTGGCTATTTGATACTCTAGTTACACCCGCTCTACTGTATGGTGCCCCCATCTATCTTGGTCCCAGCCACATGAGGAGACAGAGGAGAGAGCCGGCCGAGATAGATACAGAGGAAGTATATGATGGGTGGAAGCCGACGGAGAGGGCTCTAGTGGCAATGATCTCGCGCATGATTAGGAGTAAGCCATCAATGCCACATGAGATTGTGTGGGCAGAGATAGGGGCTGCACTAATAGTGACAGAGGTTCTATTCCAGACAGTGACATACTAGCACAGGCTATGGGAGCTTCCACTAGATAGATACCCTCGGCTAGCCCTTCGAGACAGCTGACACTTGAGGGAGATACAAAGTGCTCGTATGCACAGCTAGGCACTTGGTTTGGCATGCACGGCATGCAGATGGAGGCACTCCCCCCGTTCCAATATAGCATAGAGGCCCCATCCTTTGCTCTCAGCCGCACAGAGCGGAATAGGGTTATCAGGAAGGACATTGTCAAACTGGATACTCAGAGGACATGGAGTTCACCTAGTCGTCTATTGGGGAGGAAGATGGCCTTCTGCAGAGATCACCTCCTATGCCTGATAGAGGATGGCTTCATCATCCGCCCACGCTATATGGACACACACCTATCTTTTGGGGTGAGATGTGTGATCGGCCAAATCCGCACCTCGTCCCACCAGCTAAGAGTGGAGACTGCTAGATATGGGCCCAAGGTGGCCGCACCAAAGGACAAGATATGGCAGCTCTATCACACAGAGCCCAAGACAAATGATCATTACATATGCCAATGCCCTGTATACTATGTGATTCGGGGGAGGTTCCACTGACTCTTCCGAGCTGGGTTCGGACCACTTTCTAGGATCATGGACTTCCCCGATCAAAGATGCCTAGGACTTTCTCTTCTAGAGTTCCGCAGACACAGGGAGTGAGATCCAGATTAGTTGTACTTGCTCAAGGACCAACACAGAGAGCTCTCACCAACTTCTTCTAGACTAGCACTTTAAGGGCCGATCCACCCACCATACCCGGACCACAAGCTAGTGCAAGAGCTCAGCTCAGAGGTGTGACACTCGACAGAGCCACTGACTTATGCAGAGCTCGACGCCCTAGACCCCATGGCCCTCGCCCACGGCCACGCCACCGCACGAGGATCCGGGCCAGCATCTCCCATCATTGTAGGACCTTCTCGCGCCGCTCAATTTTACCACCTTGAGCACCATGTCACAGCGGCCCATGAGGGATGTATTAGGGTGATATGAGAGCTCTCTGTTCATGTACCTAGATCAAATCTTATAGTTCTAGATTTTTGTTATCTTTCTTTATTACTATTTTGTACCCAGGATGATGTACCTCATGGATATGATGTAACCCTTTGGTCTCATAGGTCATTTTGGCCTTTTGAAGACATTAATACAACTTTCTTTCTTTCTATGGCTTGAGCTTCCATCTCCTTCATCTTCTCTTCCACTCTCTCCTGGGCACCATGGTTTCCTAATGTGGCTCACATATGATCTAGTGTTGAATAGTTCCTCCAGAAGCCTCCCTGTCCTAGTGCTCTCTGTCCCCGTCTCTCCGCCAAAGTGCCTATCTCTGGCTTCAATATAGCCCCATAGATCTTGACCAAAGGGTGGCCAAATCTTGATGGTCCAGTAGTTATTAGGGTCAATCTATGAGGACACTGCACACAAATCTATGATGGTCCAGTAGTTATTAGGGTCAATCTATGAGGACACTGCACACAAATCCCTATTGAAGATCTACGCAAAGATAGGCGCCGAGGTGGCAGATGTGCTCTATGCAGAGGTCCTCGTGGTCCTTTTGGCTCCACCATTGTGCAATTTCAATAGGGGTTTGACGACATTAGCAGTGGTGAATAGGCTAGCTGGAGGATGTGGCTCTATAGAATAGGTTCTAAATGATCATACTTGTTCACGTACGGTCGTATGGTACGGTACGGTGGGATATCATACGGGAATTTACCGTACGCATGAAATTTTGGAATATGATGGGTAAAGTAGATGTTTTTTTCTTTTTACACTTACAAATTTATAGATTATCAATTTGAAAGGATAAAGAGCTAAGATGTTATTACAAAGCTTGAGAGCAATAGGAGCTTGAACTTGAGAGGCTAGAGCTATGAGAGCTTGAAACTTGTGATGGAGAGAAGGTAGGAGGAGAGCTTTTTAAAGGGAGGCCAAAGAGTCCAAGGCACCCACCCAAGGCCAAGGGCCAAGGGCCAAGGCCCAACTGTTGGAAGAGAGTCTGCGAAGACACACAAAGAGGGAGGTAGTTGAGGAGAAGCCTTTGCTTCTTGTTGCCCTAACTAAGGAAGGTGCCTCACCTCAACCCTCCAAATACGAAGCAATGATCACAAGGATAGAGAGAACAGATCCTTTGCATCCACACCAAAAGTCAGCATCCACAGATCCTTGGCTGTGCTGAGCCTGAAAGGACACCAAAAGCAAGCGGTCGTACGGAACCGTATGATATTGTTATGTATCGTACGCCGTACAAGAGCAACTATGTGAATGATTATATTGAATTAGCCTTTTCTTGTCTTGGAACAATCTCAACGTTGATGCAGACCAATTGACTGTCTTTAAGTAATTACAAGATATTTCTGACCAAAATTTATGCTATAGTAAGACTTCTAAAAGTGTATGGCCTTTAACGTATTGCCATAATCAGTTTGCCAATTTTGTGGAAAAGAAATGCCACAAATATAAGTGTCATCAGGACAGGTTACAATATGAGATTGAATGCTATTAGCTGGTGATCTCGTATAGCTGCTGCTTTTTGTTCAGAACAAGTAATTGGGGAGTTATGACTCAAAAAGGCTGAGGTCTCAATGGCTGGATGAGGAGGGAAGAGTCCCTCAACAGACTATTTAGGTTCCGTCAAATGGCAGATGGGATAGATTTTATCTTGGAATATTGAACCATACCTTGCACGTTACTTTTATCACTAACAATGGACAAAGCTTTTGGTTGAAATGCCTGTTGACCAACTTCCCATCGTGTGACTAAATTGTGTGCATGTCCCTGCACACTATTTGAAACCGACCCCGTCAAGTGGGAATAGACTCCATTGGACACCCCCACGCGTAATAGCACAACTTAAATATCACAATTTGAATGGACAATTTAAAAACAACTGTAAACTGAAATGAAATGAAATGTTGATCAATGGACACCAGCACTGGGGCCGGAACGGGCCGACCCCCCACCTCAATATATGATATATTATTGGGATTATTTAAAAGATACAATGCTCCATGGGTTCAATGAACCAGATGATGTCCATGTACAACTGAGATGAATACAGTTACCAAACAAGAGACTCGAAGTAGACGGTCGAAGGAGAGCAACCCACTTGAGTAGTCTAGTCTCTACGGTCCTGTGCCTTCACTAGAATCCGTAGAGAGCGCCCCACTGGTAGCTTGCTAGTGGAAGACAAATACCCGAGGCGCCTAAGTGCAGTTGCTAGAGATGGACACCAGGGCGCAACCGCTAGGAGATCTTAGCGCAGCCGCCTGCAAAGTGGAGAGGAGGCCTGGGTGCACCCGCCTACTATCTGGGCGCAACCGCTTGTAGAGTGGGCGCAGCCGCCTGTGGAGTGGAAGCGCAGCCGCCTGTGGAGAGGGGAGCGCAGCCGCCTGCAGAGTGGGAAACACAGCCGCCTGTGGAGGGGAGCGCGGCCGCCTGCAGAGTGGGAACGCAACTGCCTGCGGAGGGGAGAGCAGCCGCCTGCAGAGTGGGAACGCAGCCGCCTGCAGAGTGGGAACGCAGCCGCCTGTGGAGGGGAGTCTGATAGGATGGTCACCTGCACACTCGTATCCCCAGGTTGGTGAGGTGGTCGCCCATATGTAGGTGTTGGAGAAGGCACACGTCCAACAGCTGGCCGGTCCCCCTAGCTTGCATGGAGGCGGCCAATTCCAAGGTGGGGGGTGGGTAGGTGGCCATGCACCCACCCCCACACATAAGGGGGTTCCCTTTACCCTTCATAACTCAAGCGTGGGTGCCCACCCTACCAAGGACACCAAGTAATATTTGGGGAGGGTGTCCACTCATTAATGAGTGTGAACCTGCAACCTTATAAAAACAAAGGTTAAAAAGAATGCTATAAAATAAACAAGTGCAATACACTTACCACCTGTTCACACGCAACAAAACTCGTCAGAAGACAGAGCAAACTTCACGACTCACTGGCAGGCGTCCCCACTCAGTAAGTGGCACGTCAAACACGCAAACACAAAAATACAAGTCATGAGAAAACAGTTCCAAACATGCAAAACATGAATACATGTGCAAACAGTATCATGGACATATCTCCCGTTCATGGAACAAGTACTAAACATTTCTGTCGGGCACAATGATGGCACAACAGGAAAACATAAATCCCGGTCTTCCTATGGAGTGACAGTCCCTTAGGCAAGACACAGATCCAGGCACGAGCCTCCCTATGGAGTGACAGTCCCATAGGCAAGACACGGCACAAATACTGGCTCTTCCATGGCGTGACAATCCCATGGATAGAACACAGTCCAGGTCATACACGGGTGGCACCAGTCTGGCTCCCGTCCATACGACACCATCCTACTAACACACGGGTGGCACCAGTCTGGCTCCCGTCCATGTTATGCAAAAATACTCGCCCCTTCACATGAGACACCGGCCTAGCCTCAAGTGAACGAGACACAAATCTGGAGATGGACCAAATGGTCGGCCAATTGGTGACATCCCCCTGGGCTTTTAAAGAGTTGTCCTCAACTGAAAAGCCTCAAGATATGCCTGCAACAGCTGTGGATAGTCAACAAAATAATCCTCATTTACCCACTTTGCATCAATGGGCAAATAATTCTTGAACTTCACAAGGTATCTCCTGGAAAGCTTTCCTGCAAGTAGCCCTCTCCTTGTGAAAGACAATCTGTTCTGTCTAGAGGATCTCCTCAAGCTCATCAATCTCTGGCGGATCTTCTGTGATAGGCTCGTCAGGATCTGGCCCGACATATTTCCGGAAAAGACTCACATGAAATGCATTGTGAATCTTCCAATGACTAGGTAAAGCAAGCCTGTATAACACTTCATTGATCTTTTGAATCACCTTTAAGGGTCCATAATAGCGAGGAGAAAGCTTAGGATATGATCCTTCTCGTCTTGGCCTCTTCCAAAGCCTAGGCTTCTCAAATTTCAGCAAAACCCAATCACCTTCTTTGACTTGCATGTCCCTTCTATGCTTGTTAGCAGCCATTTTATGCTTATCTTGTGACCTTGCAATGGCTGTCCGTACCTGAGCAAAGGCTACATCCAAATCACGAACATACTCATCAGCTGCAAAAATCTCATTCTTTGTACGAAGGATGGGTGGCAATACCACTCTGCCATAAATAATCTCAAACGGGGCCTTTCCCGTGGAGGCATGGATCGTATTGTTGTAGGCAAATTCAACAAGTGGAAGATACTTCTCCCATGCAGTCTTTTGATTTGCCACATAACACTTCAACAAATCCAACACGGCTGAATTTGCAGCTTCACTTTGGCCATCCGTTTGGGGATGATAAGCTGATGAAAAATCAAGTTTAGTGCCCATATTATCAAATAAAGCCCTCCAAAAGAGGCTCGTAGTCCTGGGATCTCTATCCCCAACAATGGATTTAGGCATACCATGATACTTGAAAATATTAGCAAGAAAAAGCTTTACCATATGATCAACTTTAAGGGTTTTCTTGACGGGCAAGAAATGAGCTTGCTTGCTAAACCTGTCCACAATGATCCAAATAGCATCATTCCCATGCTGGGATCTAGGCAAGTCCATAATAAAATCCATAGTAATACTTTCCCAAGGTTGCGAGGGAATAGGCAATGGCTAAAGCAAGCCTGGAGGTTTTTGCCTGTCAAATTTCACCTTTTAGCAAGTAATACATGCACGTACATATGCCTCACTGTCTTTACACATGCTTGGCCAAAAGAAATCTCTCTCAATCATGCGCGTAGTGGGCATGATACCTCTATGACCAGCATAAGGTGGAGTGTGACATTCCTCCATAACCTTTGGACACGCAAATCCTTCATAAGATAACCCTCGTTGATAACATAAGAGGCATGTGAGTGACCAGCCATCAAATCAGTCCATATATGGCAAAAATCAGCATCCAAATGATACAAATCTCGCATAGCGGATAAGTCCCCATGAGAGGCCACTGAAACTGCAGCCAGATAAGGCCTCTGGATAATGCATCTGCCACCACATTTTTCTTTCTCGGAGTACGCACAATCTGAAAATGAAACATGGAAAGAAAGTTTGCCATTCTCATCTGCTTCTCCGAAAGCTTTGTTTGAGATAAAAAGTATCTCAAGCTTTGATGATCTGTCTTGACTACAAATTCAGCCCCAAGAAGATAATGTTTCCATATCTTTAAGACATGAATTACAGCCAAGAGCTCTTTCTCATAGATATCCATATGAAGCTCAGCATCATGCAAACGATGGCTCTCATATGCAACTGCATGCTCTTCTTGATTTAGGACAGCCCCTATACAATCGCCACAAGCATCACATTCCACTACAAATGACCTTTGTAAGTCGGGAACAATCAATACGGGTCCACATATGATACCATGCTTGAGCTGCAAGAAGGCATCCTGTTCTTTTGGAGTCCATTTGAAAGTGGTTTTCTTTTTTGTGAGATCATGTAGAGGGGTGGCTATCATAGCAAAATGCCTTATGAAGCCCCTATAATATGAACATAATCCCTGAAAACTACGTACTTGATGTACGTTTTGCAATTCTGGCCAATTCCGAATGGTTTCTATCTTCACACGATCCATTGTTACTCCATCCTTGGATACAATGTGACCCAAATAATGTATCTCTGAAAGAAAGAACTCACTTTTCTTGGCATTAATGAAAAGTTTATGCTTCCGTAACTCTTCGAACACTGTGACCAAATGAGTTCTATGTTCCTGCTCATTCTTGAGGAAAACCAAGATGTCATCAAAGAATACACCTATGAATTTGCGATGGGGTCGGAATATCCTATCCATCATACGATTAAATGTGGCAGGAGCATTGGTGAGACCAAAAGGCATCACCACAAATTCATATAATCCAAAAGCTGTCCTGAATGCAGTTTTATGGACATCTTGTGACACCACTCGTATTTGGTGATAACCACTCTTTAAATCAAGACGGCTGAAACAAGCCGAACCATCAAGCTTATCCAAAATGTCATCAATACGCGGAATTGGGAATCTATTCTTGATGGTAAGCTTATTTAAAGCTCTATAGTCCACACACATGCGGAATGACCCGTCTTTCTTTTGAACAAGAAGCACGGGAGAGCAATAAGGTGAGGAACTTGGCTGAACCAAAACTTTCTCTAAAAACTCATTTACCTGCTTCATGATCTCTTCTTGTTGTGCGGCACTCACATGGTATGCGGGTTTGTTAGGTGGAGAATTGCCTGGCACAAGATCTATGCGATGATCCTCGGGCCTTTGGGGAGGTAATTCACTTGGCAATGCATCAGCAAAACAATTGTTGAATGCATGAAGAAAATTCAGCCTATCGTAAGTCATAGCATCCACATTTTGATGACTTGGTACAATGCTATCACGAACAAAAACCAAGTACGCAGAAAGACTCTTTTTCATTGCTTTATTAATCTGGATGTGAGATACAAGTGGGATGGAATCCCCTTCCTTGCCCCGGCATCAATGAAATGCATGCAGCCTCTATGCATAAAAGAAATCATGTTTGTCTTGTACTCTTTGCGGGGCTCAAGCCTATGATGCCATGGCTTGCCCAGCAATACATCACATCCATTAAGTGGTGCAACTAAGAAATGCTCATTATCAAGGTAACCCTGAATATGTATGCGCAACTTCCCTATCAGTGGGGTAACCTGCACCTCTTTACCAACAAAGGCAGCTTCTGCTTCAATCTGAGGTCCCGTGTTCTCAATCTCAATACCCAAGGCAGCTGCCATCTGAATAGAGATGAAGTTATCGGTTGCACAATCATCAAACATGAATAAGGCGGGCTGATCCTTGATTTGACCCCATGCTTTGCATACCATCCGCTCTTTTGCACCATGTTTTGTGTTTACCTGCACATCGGGAACTGCATGCACATTAGCCTTGGTTTGCTTGTCCTCATGCTTTGGTTTGCGGTCAGGGCATTGTCGAAACATGTGCTCTTTGCAGCCACAAGAAAAACATTTCCCCTCCTTGGCATGTTGCTCTCTTTGCTCGGGGGTCAAGCCAAATTTGTTCTTCTTTGGGCCATGATCTTTAGATGAGGTATTTTCAGCTTTACCTCCCTTCTGGGTCTCCCGGAAGTTCTTTTTAAGTGGCTGTCCACCTTCTTGCAGATTTGGGACAGCCTTATCTTTGTCCTTTGAACCGCCTTGATCTTGCTTAATTTTGAGCACCAATTGCACCGTAGCAAGAGCAGAGGCTATAAGTTGTTGCAAAGTATGTTTCGGGTGCAATTCAATGCCCAAACGATAAGCTGGTTGCAATCCGGAGTGAAACTTCCTCTTTCTTTCATCCTCAATGATTTGCATAAAAGGAGTTACCTCAAGCAACACTTTCCAAAACTTATTGACATACTGTTGCGCACTTTCATTATCTCTTTGCTCAAGTCTATCCCACTTTTGGGTGAGAGTTTGCTCCGCATTAGGTGGCAAGAACGGAGCATAAAATCTGTCCTTAAACTCTTTCCAGGTGCAAATGGGATCTTTGGTGATCTTTTCAGTGATCCACCAATGAGCAGCGGTCCCCTTCAAGAACATGCTAGCATGGCGTACTTTAGACTTCTCAGTGAAGTCCTCATCGCTAAGAGCAATGTCAAACTGTGCCACAAATGCTAACACTTTGGAAGCATCATGCTCTCCATGAAAAACATCAAACATAACGGACTTGTCACCTGCTTTAAATTCCTTGAGCTTTCTGGCATGACGCTCATGGTCCTCTCTTTTTCTTTTTCCCTTTTCCAACGGGGCAGCCCTATCTGCATGGGCTCCATGGGCCATCATGGAAGTTTCATGAAGCACGGTGGCATGTGCTCCACGAACCTGAGAATCAGATGCATGTGACCTTCCTGCATAAGGCAATGTCTCTCCATGAGACAACTCGGTAGGCAAAGCTCTTCTAGTGGCAGACCTGTCACCCCCTCCATGGGATACATGTCTTGAATGCATGTGACCATCATGCCCTCCATGAGCACTAGCATACATATACCTGTCAGCCTTTGTGCCTAGTGGAGACACGCGAGGACCTTGATGGGCCCCTCGAATTAGGCACTTCCAAAGGGTTGCCTTGGCTATCCATTGTGTTAAGTGTGCTAGAAGCGGGGTGTCCAATACACAGGTTCGTTTACCCACTAAGAAGAGAAACCGTGCTCTGATACCAATGAAACCGATCCCGCCAAAAGGGAATAGACTCCGTTGGACACCCACACGCGTAATAGCACAACTTAAATATCACAATTTGAATGGACAATTTAATAACAACTGAAAACTGAAATGAAATGAAATGTTGATCAATGGACACCAGCACTGGGGCCGGAACAGGCCGACCCCCCCCTCAATATATGATATATTATTGGGATTATTTAAAAGATACAATGCTCCATGGGTTCAATGAACCAGATGATGTCCATGTACAGCTGAGATGAATACAGTTACCAAACAAGAGACTCGAAGTAGACGTTCGAAGGAGAGCAACCCACTTGAGTAGTCTAGTCTCTACGGTCCTGTGCCTTCACTGGAATCCGCAGAGAGCGCCCCACTAGTGTTCCAGGACCACGCACAAATAGGCGCTCCCATACTACCGCCTGGCTCTCCCGATCTCGACACCTATGGACCGTGGTTCTCCAGAAGCTTGGACTACCCGGCACCAAACGGGTGTTAGCAGCAGAGAGTATCCCTTATCAGATTTACATCAAAGTCCTTTGCTTAAATCTCAATCCACTTACCTGTAGCTTGCTAGTGGAAGACAAATACCCGAGGCGCCTAAGTGCAGTTGCTAGAGATGGACACCAGAGCGCAGCAGCCTACTGGCAAGAGGGAAGAGTGCGCAGCCGCCTGGAGACCTTAGCACAGCCGCCTGCAAAGTGGAGAGGAGGCCTGGGTGCAGCCGCCTACGGTCTGGCCGCCTATGGAGGTGGGCGTAGCCGCCTATGGAGTGGGAAACGCAGCCGCCTGTGGAGGGGAGCGCAGCCGCATGTGGAGGGGAGCGCAGCCGCCTGTGGAGGGAAGTCTGATAGGATGGTCGCCTACACAGTCGTATCACCAGGCTGGTGAGGTGGTCGCCCATATGTAGGTGTTGGAGAAGGCACACGTCCAATAGCTGGTCGGTCCCCCTAGCTTGCATGGAGGCGGCCAGTTCCAAGGTGGGGGGTGGGTAGGTGGCCATGCACCCACCCCCACACATAAGGGGGTTCCCTTTACCCTTCATAACTCAAACGTGGGTGCCCAAAAATGGGTGCCCACCCTACCAAGGACACCAAGTAATATTTGGGGAGGGTGTCCACTCATTAATGAGTGTGAACCTGCAACCTTATAAAAACAAAGGTTAAAAAGAATGCTATAAAATAAACAAGTGCAATACATTTACCACCTGTTCACACGCAACAAAACTCGTCAGAAGACAGAGCAAACTTCACGACTCACTAGCAGGCGTCCCCGCTCAGTAAGTGGCACGTCAAACAGGCAAACACAAAAATACAAGTCATGCGAAAACAGTTCCAAACATGCAAAACATGAATGCATGTGCAAACAGTATCATGGACATATCTCCCGTTCATGGAACAAGTACTAAACATTTCTGTCGGGCACAATGATGGCACGACAGAAAACATAAATCCCGGTCTTCCTATGGAGTGATAGTCCCATAGGTAAGACACAGATCCAGGCACGAGCCTCCCTATGGAGTGACAGTCCCATAGGCAAGACACGGCACAAATACTGGCTCTTCCATGGCGTGACAATCCCATGGATAGAACACAGTCCAGGTCATACACGGGTGGCACCAGTCTGGCTCCCGTCCATGTTATGCAAAAATACTGGCCCCTTCACATGAGAGTCTGAGACACCGGCCTGGCCTCAAGTGAACGAGACACAAATCTGGAGATGGACCAAATGGTCGGCCAATTGGTGACACTATTACATTTGCTGGTGGTTACTTTTATCGCTAACAACAGAAAAATTAGGTCGAATCAGCCAATACCAACCTTGCGAGCAGTCTTGGCGCAGAAAACACCACGAGCAGGTGAGCTTGATGCTGCTTGAGTTGGAAAGTGTATGTTTTCGTTGATTTGCTATCAGGAGGGAAAAGGGGAAAAAAGCATTTGACACATGAGGCCCTCAATTCATTAAAAAAAAAGGAACGGGGGCCGCAGGCGGGCCAGGGGGGGTGGGGTGGGCCGGGTTGCAGGGGGAGCATGATGGGGAATGTTTTAAACATTTAAAGCGTGTTGTACCTTTCAGCCTGGAGGAAACGTGTTTCATCACTTGAACCAGCAAGCTGCTCGTCTCGACAAGAAGGGACGCATCACTAATATTCAGCTACTAGGACACGGGTAACTTTGAAGCGAGTTTGGGACTAAGGAGACTACAACATGGGTAACTCCGGCTCGAGTTTGAGACTAAAGAGACTAGTGATGCTTCCTGAGAAGAGTCCTTTCAATTTGTGATCATCTAGTCACTTGCAAGAATGGCAGTGAACTTGCGACCATTTATTTCTCACAGATGCACATCAATCACTATAATTTCTTCTCAGCAGTTTGCAGAATGCTCGGCAAAGTGAAGTCTCCCCACTTCAATGACTGTCATGGTTGCTATGGTAGTTAGTATTCTTTTCTCCTTGAGTAGATCCTTCTATAGTCACAATTTGGTAACCCAGCTGGAGGCTTTCCTACTAGAAGGCGTTACAACTTCAATTGCTCAAAAACAAACTATGAACCTACATACAAATTAGACAACAAAAATGAGCTGACACTCAAAATTTTGAAGGTTTACCAAAAAGAGAGGAAGTTCATTAATTGCAAGCTAACACATATGTGATACTTCTCAGAAAAAGACATCCACAGTAAACATCTCAAGATGAAATGAAGGAGACAAAAATCCAATGCAGATATCCTACATAAAATATAGACACGAAGATTGCTCTCTGTAATGAGCCTCCTGTCTTTTATGGAATTCATTCATGAAACATCTACGAGAAGAAGTGAGCCTCCTTACTTTCATACAAATTCAGTAGAGCATAATTGTTGCATTAAGTGGACCCATAACGTCTTCATGTGAAAGGGCATGTATCACATTTGACTTGATGATAAGCAAGATGAAATATCAAGTGCTACAGATTTTTTCTTCTTCTTGAACGTCAATTCAAAATGAAATGGATATAGACCTGTAGCACATCCGCAAAGATGCTTGCTCAACGCTACATAGTGGCAACCTTGCAAGGACTTCACACCGCTCAGATCCAAATTTTCAACTACAGAAACAACAAAATGTATCAAAATCTCCAAGTCATGCAACTTTGAAGACTCAAAGAGTAAAGTGCACTTGACAAATTATAAACAAGAGATTACTTGGTAAATTTTGCAAGGGGGAGAAAAAAAGAATAATCGAGGTATCATAAACTTGAACTCTTGAGACTCCAGAAGAAAGTGAACACTTTGATCATACATTGAGGCCAGCAAAATGCATACTTGTCCTCAACAGAGCAGAGCAACAAAGACTAATTGATTGAGACCCTCGAACTCTTGTTGAGAACCCTCCTAGTATTCACCCCAAAGTGCAAGAAGAGGACAAAGCATTGGCTATGAAGGGCTACAAAATCAAATCTGTATCATGTCATCAAAGCCATTAGGTCCTCAAGTCATCTTTGCTTGACTACATTGGAAGAAAATGATACAAGAAGTATTGATTTTAAAATGGTACAATAACGCCTTTCCCAATAAATTTTAACCACATAATTCATAGCAATGAGAAAGATTATGTTTATAACCCATGTGCTGCTTTCCTCGTCTAACATCAGCATATCTGCTTCAAGTAGTACATAATCAATACTCTGTCTCATCTCCACACCATGGCTCATAATCAAAATGCTACTTCTTGTCTAAATCTTTGCTTTGTTCATCTCCCTTGTACAATAAGAGATGTACAATAAGAGATGTACAATAAGAGAATGAGAGCACTAGACCTCGCAAAATTGAGTAAGACGGGGTGTGGAGAGTCGCAACTAGGTATGATTGTTGTCATGTCTTACCAGATATAGGTACTCCATCTCCCACATTATTTACAAGGACAACATAGTTGTTGAAACTCAGCATTGGTAAGGTCTCAATCCCATTCTCACCCTGTGGATTATTCCTAAATAAATTCCTGAAAGGGGACGGGGTTTGTTCCCCGCTCAGTATGGTGTACTCTGCAAAGTTCCCTAATCCCTTGTGTCTCGCCCCCTCTCTCTATATCTTTTTCTCTTGAATACGTGGTTGAGTCTTTCACAAAACGCCCCGCTAAGCTTCCAATGGTATCAGAGCAGGATTTCCTTTGAGGAATCTTTCTTGGGGTGACAGAGCCATGTTGAGAGTAGAGGGCAACCAAGGGCCTAATAAAGGGAACCAGAGCCGTCGATCCATTACTCATGAGACCGCGACCATGTCATCAGAAGAGTACCATGATTTTCAACAGTTCAGGCGATTTCTAAGAGACGAAGAATTGCTTGCTTGAAGAACCAGGAGGGAACATGACCAAAGAAGGGCTCAAATGTTTGAAAAATTCATCAAGGAAAGAGCAACCGAGCCAAAGGAGTTAAAGCTGCCAAAGCTTATCTTCCTGTCAAAGGCTGATATCACCATTTCGGAAGGATTTAGAGCCACCATTTCGGAAGGATAATCAGATTGACATCATGCCACGAATATCGTCAAGAGGTTTGCACTGGATGCTAGACCAATGCAAGTTTTAACAAAGAAAGCCGTGGGATCTTTGTGGACCAAAGTTGAAACACAATACCTTGAAGCATTAAGATTTGGTGACTTCTTATGTCATCAAGAAGGGTTTTCTTATGATGCAAACCCGTTTATGTGAAACAAAGGATTTGAGGCCAAAAGTGAACAAAGAAAAGCCATGCTCCACCTTACATAGGAGAAAGAAGCATACGGACTACAACTCAAGTTTTGGAAAGCTACTTTTATTGGCCTTGTATGAGAAAGAACATTGAGTTATATGTTCTAGAATGTTTGGTTTTGTGATATGGTCAAGTTTTGATCGACAAAAGCTAAGAGCATTATTGCACCCATTGAATATTCTATGGGAGAGTATTGCTATGGATTTTATATTTGGATTGCCAAAGTCAAGGAATGCAAATGATAGTATATGGACCTTTTTTTCCAAATTATCAAGAAGATCAGCCATGTATGTTATCGATTGGATTTTCCAGAGCATTGGAGGATACATAATGCCTTCCTTGACAATTTATTGGAACCATGCATAGGGTTACCCCCAAAGAAGCCTATATTAAAGGATCCACCAGGGTGGAAGAGCTAGAGCAAATTGAGTTTCATTCTATGAGAAAAAGAGGAAAGACAGTGATCAAAAAGAACCTCTTGGAATTCAATTATTCGCTATTGGATGCAAAATGGATGCTAGAGAAGTACTTCAAGAACTATCCAGAAATACTACAAGCTTATGAGAAAGTGGTTGGTTCAGATGTATTTAAAGTTCACATCTTGCGATCAAGACAGATTCAAGAGGGAGGGATTGAATCTCTAGCCCTCTCCATTGTATATAAATTGGACTGGAATTGATCATTATTTTGCTTATATAATCGTTACTTGGACATGCTCCAGTTTGCGTGGCAACGATGCCCAATAGCCCAAGGAGCAAGACTTGTATATGAGAGGCAATGCTGCTAGATGACCCATTGACAGCAACGATGCCAGAATGAGATTTGTATATGGGAGGCAATGATTCCACATGACCCATTGGACGGCAACAATGCCAGCTATCTTGGACTTCACAGTCGGGCGGTCATTGCGACCAAATGGCCTAGATGACCGTATTGCATTTCAAAGTCGGGCGGTCATTGCGACCAGATGGCCGAGATGACCATATTGGATTTCATAGTAGGGTGGTCCATGCGACCAAATGGCCCAGATGACTATTAATGAACTCTCAGGTGGTCCTAGTGACCAGATGGCCTTGAGGATAGTCTGAGCAATTTCCTTCGGAAGCCAGATAGCTCAGCACAGTTTCCAATACACCAGACAGGACAATCCATGAATAGGAGAATCATTACTTGTGCACTGCATACTAATGTATGTTTGAATTTCTTCAACTTTATGTGTTGTTTTTTATGTGTGCGAATGATGCATGCTTGTTTGTAAGTATGCATTTGTTTTATGTGACACATGTGAAAGGCCATGACTCCCTTTTACTGGGATGGATTATTCTTTATGGCTCCCTTTATTTGGGATGCATTGGACTTATGAAACTCATGGTTCACATACCCTGTGTAGTGTTCTCTTGTCCTACGTGCTCTCTTGAAGATTGTTTCTACCATGTGTGGGTGGAACAATAGAGAGCAGATGGAAGGAAACATCGGCACTTCAGAGGGTAGTGTCGAGCACAACATGCCGTGTGTAGTGTTCTCTTGTCCTACGTGCTCTCTTGAAGATTGTTTCTACCATATCTGGGTGGAACAATAGAGAGCAGATGGAAGGGAACATGGGCACTTGAGAGGGTAGTGTGAGTTTGTGGCCGAAATGCCTACAAACTATTGGTGGCCGAAATGCTTATAAACTATGTGTAGCAGAAATGCTTATGGAACACCAGGTTATCTATGCCTGCGAATGATTAATTTATCTTGTTACTTGAGCCCACCTCTCATCCAAGGTGTGTGGTCAGAGTACCAACACGGAGTGCAAGTGGTAAAGTGGACATGACGCCTGGTTGGCACGGAACTTATGTCTATGCCAAGGGTCATGTGGACTGATGCCTTGTTGACAGGAGACTTATTTTGTCTCGCCCATTTACTTGGGACATGATTATGATACCTGGACTTATGGGACTGTTTTGTCTCGCCCGTTTATTTGGGACATGGATTTATTTATCTTTATGCCATATTAGCATCACTATCTCCCCATTCAGAGGCCAAGAGGTTCATTGTTCATCTCACCATGCATGTGGATTCATGTTGGGATTGTGAGAGGGCAATTCAATGAACACTCCACCATACACGTGGATTCGTATTGCGATTGTGGACTGAGTGTTTCATTGTTTCCACACCATGCTTGTTGATCAGAGTTGGGATTGTATGGGAGAACATGAGAACTGTTGGGATTGGGAGAAAGGATTGCTAGAACTATGGAGAACCAGCTTTTCTGTCACCATGGTTTGTGCTCTTGAATGGCACCAGTTTGTGTGCATAGTACATGTTTTTGTGCGAGGCACTAGTTTCTTGTGCATGGCACTTATTTAAGTGTCTTAGCACCTAGTTGGTGATTTTCATTGGCATATAATTATCTCATTGATATTCGTGATTGAGACACAATTGGCTCTTGTGCCTGTGTCTAGCATATCTTCCATGGAATTCTCGCCCATTTATTTTGGGACATGATTTTGATATTGGTATTATGGAGACTTATTTAGTCTCACCCATTTCTCTGGGGCAAGGATTCTTCAGCTATATTGGATTTTAGAGACTGTCTTGTCTCGCCCACTTCATGGGACATGATTATATCTTGAATATATGGCTTGAAGCTTAAAGTTGCGGACAACTTTTAAGAAGCTGGGAAGGATGTCACCAGCCTGGACATTTCCCAGTATGAAAGGGGTCTTGTGGACTCCAGGATGTCTAAATATTTGGAAAGTACAAGCTTTGTGTTGGGGTAAAGGCATTATGCCCACCCTTATAGTGTGTGATAGGGGAGTCACACACTCATACTGTGAGTTGACTTATCCCCACACATCTCTCTCTCTCTCTCTCTCTCCCTTCTTCTCTGTGTGTGTCTCCCACATGAAACCCTAACTGTTTCAGCTGAGCTTCTTTAGCTCCCTTCAACTAGTATTAGAGCTTTGGTCCCAAGGCTAGGGTACTCTTCTTCTACATGTGTTTCACCTGGGCACTCTTTGGAGAGAGCAGGTGCCTCCCTATTTTTGTCAATACAGCGAAAGCCGAGGTGGGTTGCGCAGCTGGTGCCCTTCAAGGCAAGGAGGCAGCTGGATGTTGCCACCAAGTGACTGCATCACCTGTGAGGTGTAAAGCCGCCAGGTATCTATGATCTTGCAAAGTGGAAGGGGGGCAACAAACTAGTGAATAAACCGAGTCACAACCGAATGGTCACACTTGCCGTCGTACTTAGTGAAGTTCGGTGAGGCACGGATAACTGTTGTCGAGACTATGGCTGGGGTTGTGGAGGATTGAGAAGGGTGAAAAGAAGTTACTAGAGTCCGGAGTGTCTATTGGAAATGGTCCCTCAAGTCTTCTTGGGCCTGTCGCTCATGGTTCACCTTCGCTTCGAGCTCTGCCAACAATCGCTCCTCTTTGGCCTTGCGTTTGGCTTTCTCTGCCAGCTGTTCGACTAGTCTTGCTTCACAGTCTCGCTCTTCTTTTTCAGTCATCTATAAACAATTGTTCCATTGAGGAACTTTGTTCTTTAGGTGTCTCTTGCTGGGCCAAGGTTGCCTGTATTTCTACCAGTTTTTTTTCCATTTGAACTCTTTCGAGTTGAATCTGGAGTTTCTTTATCCGTTGTCATGGCCCTGTGAAAATGGAACAGCACAAGTGTGGGCATGGTGGTTGCTGAGCAAAAATATTAAAAGATTCACATTTGGGGTGCCCGGACAAATGAGAATGATGTGTGGACACTTCAGATGTGAAGGGGGACAAAAACATTAATGTTTTTAATGTTTTATTGATGGATGAGCATTATGAGGATGTAACATAGCCAGAAGATGTACTTGGTAAAGAGGATGATGATGCTCGGTTTAAAGATCGTTTGGCTAGTGTTATGGATGTGTTTATGCAGCTCACACAAAGTGAGAAGTTTGCTGAATTTATGAGATCCCGCACAGAGCCTGAAAAGAAGAAGAAGAAGGTGCGTTCTAAGAACCTTCCTCAGGGTCATAGTGGTGCCATCCCACAAGATCCATCTTTTGGACAGTTTCCGAACATGCAGCATGCTTATGGTGCTAACTCTCAGAGTTCCTTCTTTGGACAGCCATCTATTCCTCAGCAGACTATGCATCCAGGTTATTTTGGTGGTGGCTCGGTGTTCCAATCTATGACTGGGGGTTATCCTCAGGGAGGCATGGGTATGCCAGGGCCTTTTGGAGCAAATTTTCAGCCTGGTATGCAGGGGAATATGTATGGTGGTATGCACTCTGGTATGCAAGGAAATATGTTTGGGGGCATGCAACCTGGAATGCAAGCAAATATGTATGGTGGCATGCAGCCAGGTATGCATAATGGTATGTTTGGAAACATGGCTGGAATGTATGGCATGCCAGGTGTGGGAATGGGAAATGTTGACCCTATGATGGGCATGAATGTTGGGGGCAGCAATCTTGCGAAGCCACTTCCATATGATAATCTAACGCCTATGGGAAAGGCGAAGGATTATAAGGAAGGGGGAGCTGCTGTGAAGTTTGATACATTCAGTGGAGCCAAAGATAAATTAAAAGCACTTACCTTTTTACAGCAGTTTGATGCTGCTTTTTCTGGTGGGAATTACACAGAGTCCTCTAAGGTGAGGAAAGCTGCCACTTTTCTCAAAGGCAATGCTTTGCAGTGGTAGTCTACTCTTCTTTTGCAGGGCATAGCACCCACTACTTGGGTACAATTTCAACAGGTTTTCTCTTCCGTATGGCTCACATCTACATTTGAGGTGGATGTTATGACTGCATGGCACAAGTTGGATGCTTCAAAATGTGAAAATTTGGAAGATTATAACAAGAAGTTTTGGGAAGCTTTACTCCCAGTGACTTCTTACCGTGCAGTGCCTTTGTCTGAGTAGGTAGAGAAGTATTGTTGTGGGCTGCCCAAAGAGGTGCGAGATTATTGTATCAAGACTCGAGTAACGAACATGTCACAGATGATCGAGAATGCTATGACAACTAATGCGTTACTCACTGCAGGTTCATCCGGGTTTAAAGGAAGTAAGAACTCGAGCAAGAAAGCTGAAAAATCTGGGCATGCTTCACGTGATGCTAAAGGGTCTTCAGAGACGCGGTATAAGAAGTTGCCAATGCCCAAGAGAACTTCTGAGGAAAGACAGGCTTTGAGAGATGCTCGGAAATGTTTTTACTGTACTGAAGAGGGACATATGTCATTCAATTGTCCCAAGAGAAAGTCCCAAAAGGACTCTGACAATAAAGGAGAGCCCAAGTCAAAGAAACCAAAACCTTCCGCTGGGTTAGTTCCTGATCTTGTGGGGGAACAGCCAGGTGGTGAAGAGACAGAGTTATGCAGGGCATGGGGCGAAGTGAGAGATCAGAATGCCTTGATATTCTTTGACACAGGTGCTAGAGCCAACTTCATTTCACCAGATTTGGCTGGCCGATTGGGGATTCGTACAGAGGAGATGGGGCCGTTATATGAGGCTAACATGGCTTGTCCAGGGTATGCAGAACCCGTTACTCCTATCATTGGGAAGCTCGGGCTTCATTTGCAGGGTTATGTGGATAGCGAAGAGTTCTTCATCATGCCTCTGGATGGCTGTGATGGTTTGTTGGGTATGCCATGGTGCCACAGAGTACATGCGGTGGTGGATACATACAACAGGAAAATCACTCTGACTCATAGAGGGAAAGAACATGTTTTGGATGTAAAACTTAAAGGGGAATCTGTTCCTATTGTATCCGCTTCGGCAATTTCATCAGTAATGAAAAAGCATCTTTCCGCGTACTTGATTTATGTAAAGGATACACAAGATGATGAGTCTAAGTCTAATTTGTCTATGTTAGATAAGGACAGGACTGATTTCTTATGTGGATTTCAAGATTGTTTTTCCGAGTCATTGCCAGGGGAACTTCCTCCTGAGAGGCCAGAAGATCATGCCATTGATCTAATTCCTGGTAGTACTCCACCAAATAGACCGCCGTACCGTGTTAGTGCAGCCCAACAGGAAGAAATTATGAGTCAGGTGCAGGAGCTTTTGAATAAAGGATTGATACAACCTAGCTCATCACCCTTTTGCTCACATGTACTCTTAGTGCAAAAGAAGGATGGTTCTTGGCGCATGTGTATTGATTACAGGGCGCTGAACAAGAGTACCATCAAGAATCGATTCCCCATACTGAGGATCGATGACATTCTGGACCGCTTACAAGGCTCCACAATCTTTAGTCATATTGACTTGAAAAGCGGGTATCATCAGATACGTATTAGACCCGAGGATGTGCATAAGACAGCATTTCGAGCACGTTTGGGTTGTATGAGTTTTTGGTTATGCCCTTTGGTTTGACAAATGCACCTGCCACATTTAACAGAATGATGGACAGGATTTTCAGGCCTCATAGAGCGTTTGTGGGCACATTCTTTGATGATATGATTGTGCATTCACAAATTGAGGAAGAGCATAGAAGGCATTTGGCCATTGTGTTTGCAGAACTCAGGAACCATAGGCTGGTTGTTAATGGCAAGAAGAGTGAGTTCTTTTTGCAAGAGATACATTTCTTGGGGCATATTGTATCTAAGCATGGAGTCCGTATGGATCCAGCAAAGGTGGAAGCAATTCTTAATTGGCCAGATTTGAGGACCGTGCATGATGTACGCAGCTTTCTAGGATTGTGTTCCTATTACAGGCAGTACATACGGCATTTTGCTGAAATTGCTTCACCTCTTCATGCCTTAACAAAGAAGGCAACTCCGTTTAGATGGGCTGATCGGGAAATTACAGCATTCAAAAAGCTCAAAGAAAAGCTTACTTCGGATCCAGTATTGGTGTTACCGGACCTCCGAAAGGCTTTTGTTGTCCAGTGTGATGCATGCGGAAGTAGCATTGGGGCAGTTCTCATGCAAGAGAGACATGTGATCGCCTATGAGAGTAGAATATTGCAAGATGCCGAGAAGCATTTACAGGTTTATGAGAAAGAGATGTTGGCTGTAATTCACGCTCTTTCTACATGGAAACACTACTTGCTTGGGGCTAATTTCACTGTGCAGACAGATCATCAGACCTTGCGTTATTTCCTCACGCAAACTAAGCTTTCAGAGAAGCATATGCGTTGGGCAAACTTTTTGTCTATGTTTCACTTCCAGATTGTGCATGTGGAAGGCAAAAAGAATGTAGTGGCAGATGCTTTGTCACGCAAGCCACAGGTCTCCGCAGTTTCACTTGCTTATCATCATGAGCTTGATGAAATGAAAGAGCAGTATGCCCATGATGAGGACTTTGAAAGGTTGTATGATCAGATGTCTGAGGGTCAGCGGCATGAGCATTATACTCTCAGAGATGGGTTTCTATTGATGCATGGCAGACTGTGTGTTACTAGGCCATTGCGACTCAAGGTTATGATTGAAAGTCATGCTCCACCGTATGCAGGTCATAGAGGTATTGACGCCACGGTAAAAGCAGTGGAGACTTTCTTTTATTGGCCAACCTTGAGAAGAGATGTTGATGCCTTTGTGAGGCAATGCATCGTATGTCAGAAGGTAAAGTTTGATCGTCAAAAGACACCAGGGTTACTACAGGCTTTACCTATTCCAGATAGACCTTGGGAGAGCATTGCCATGGATTTTATATTTGATCTTCCACGAACACAAACGGGCAATGATGGCATTTGGACTATCATATGCAGGTTCAGTAAGCAGGCTCATTTCATTCCCGTGCGTAAGACGGTCAAAGTGGATCATATGGTGAAGTTGTTCATGGCGAACATCTTCAAGTATCATGGCTTGCCTACGTCTATCATTAGTGACCGTGATCCACGGATGACGAGTTTGTTCTGAAGAGGGTTGTTTGACAACATGGGTACAACTCTCAAGTTTTCATCGTCATTTCATCCACAAACAGATGGTCAGTCAGAAGAGACTAACTCTACAATGTTGGATCTTCTTAAATGTTATGTGTCAGAGCACAAGCAACAATGGGAAAAGTATCTTCCTTTGGTGGAGTTTGCATATGACAACACTATCCATACCTCGGCAGGCAAGGCGCCTTTTGAGATTGTGGAAGGAGGAAAGAAGGTACCACCCATTTTGCATACAAAGGATAAGATCTTTAAGGCTGATCAGTATGTGGAAAACATGGATGAAGCTTATCGGAG
This sequence comes from Cibotium barometz, assembly GCF_041138505.1. NCBI lineage: Eukaryota > Viridiplantae > Streptophyta > Polypodiopsida > Cyatheales > Cibotiaceae > Cibotium > Cibotium barometz. Next base: position 1,677,040 of record NC_141073.1, read on the forward strand.
AGTTAAGTTGGCACTCCAGAAAACTCAGCAGAAGCAAAAGAAAGCCGTAGACCGTCACAGACGTGTTTTAGAGTTTGCATTGGGTGATTGGGTTCTTTTGCGCTTTGAAAAGGCTAGATTCAAGAAGATGAAGGGTAAAGAGCGCTTATTCCCTAAGTTGAGCATGCGTTATTATGGGCCTTTTCAGGTATTGGAAAAGATTGGTGAGGTATTCTATCGTTTGAAGCTACCAGATCACTGGAGGATTCACAATGCTTTTCACGTGAGTCTCCTTAGACCTTTCCGTGGGGATGTGCCTGAGGATATATCAGATGAGGCTCAGCCGGAAGTTGAGGAACTTGATGAGGTTCTGATTCCAGAGCAGATACTGGCACATAAGGAAAGAAAGGTACGAGGTAAAGTTTCCCGTCGCTATCTTGTGAAGTTCAAGAACTATTCACCGATGGATGCGAAGTGGATGGAGGAAGGTGACTTAACAGATTCACCTCAGGTTTTGCAGCTTTATCTCGATGCCTTTGAGTTAGAGCCGACTCTTGTTGTGGCTCATTCAGGTTCAGCAGAGCATGGGTCTGGAGCATTACCTGATGCTCAAGAGGGGGGTAGCACCTCCACTCCCTTGATACAGACAGGCTCAGATGACATCTAGAGGTCGCTTGGTGCAATTTTTTATCTCACTCGAAGGTACTGATGGCTGACAATACATCTGTTTATGGGACTTCTATGATATATGTGTACTAGTCACATAGGATATTGTGGTTGTGTATGGTTCACAGTGGTATACAACTTGGACTACTACTACGCCATTGGTTTGCAGTGAATGTTGATACATGTGCATGGCTTAGAGAGATTGGGACCCTGATCTTGCCATATTGTATATTTCACTTTGGATATTTTGTTGTATCACCAGAATGCAATCGAGGACGCTTGCCATTTTTCAAGAGGGGGGTATGTCATGGCCCTGTGAAAATGGAACAGCACAAGTGTGGGCATGGTGGTTGCTGAGCAAAAATATTAAAAGATTCACATTTGGGGTGCCCGGACAAATGAGAATGATGTGTGGACACTTCAGATGTGAAGGGGGACAAAAACATTAATGTTTTTAATGTTTTATTGATGGGCGGCAGCTGTTGTTGCAGGCGGCTGCAGCTACAGTTTTCAGGCAGCGCTGGCTGGTACGACTGCTGGTACAGTGTACGGACAGGGCAGGAGCAGGCAGCACTGGACTAGACAGGTACAGTTGGGTACAGAGGCTGGTTTCAAACAACGCAGTCGGGTACAGAGGTTGGTTTCAGACAACGCAGTCGGGTACAGTCGCCACGTGGGCTGCTGGTTCAACCTGTACGAACAGGAACAGTACTGAATTGCTGGTTTGTACAGGCAGGTACAGCACCTATAGTTGCAAACAAAGCTTTCCAAAGCTTGGTTGGTGCGATAGTCAAGTGGTTGCAGGGGAAACAGTACAGACAATCGTTGTCAAGTGCAGACTGGTACGAACTGCTCCACGGGTGCAGAACCACGAGCTGATTTTGATAAGCTCTGAACTTGTTCATCTGTCTTTCTTTCCATTGGCTTATGTCTGCTGCAGAGTTGTGCTATCTGGCCCCTTGTGAGAGGAGGGGTGTGGCAGATTGAAAAGGGTGGAAACAGAGATTGGACAGTGAATGTATGTTTGTGCTGAGTTGTTGAATCATGTGCATGGGATATGCCAGATGTATGCTCAAGGCTGTCCTGCTGAATGGTCTTGGCTGATTAGAGGGAAGCACAAAGTGTTGCTTTGAGACACAGATCTGTGTGTGTGAATCCTCTGTGCTAAGAGGTATTGTGGGCTGCCAGATTGGACATACAAGTGTATTCTCTTGGCTGGTTTTGTTGTACTCAGCCATACATATTTTTGAAATTGAATAAAGAAATACCGCAAGGGGCGCCAAGCTTTGCGGCCAACAGGTGTCATTCTATTTTCAGATTTGGGACACTCTAGCTCCAATCACATTTGTTTTATATCTCGACTACAAGTGGAAGGGTGACTGCTAGTCTACCGCACTTTGGTTTCTACCAGAGGCCGGTTTCATCCGCTCCTCTAACTTCTGGTTGTCTTCGTCTTCTTTTTGCGAAAGCATTTATTCGAATGGTTCTTCTTCTTTAGTGATGTCTTCGGAGCTTGATGCCATGGTGGATGGGCGAGTGGTTTTTCCCGATCTCCGCTTTACCTCCATGGGATGCTCTCACTCTAGGTTGCCTGGTTGTATCACATCCCAAGCTCTGATACCATTGTAGCAACCGCTAGGACCGTGTGAAACAACGAAGCCTTTCTTTAAGCGTGAGTTTAGTGAGTCTTTAGCAATCCTTTAGAACAGCATAGATGAAACTGAAAGAGATGTAGTAGAGACGACACCAGATAGGGTCCCGAATTACCCACTGAAGGGCCCCCCTACAAGGAGGAGTATTTGCTTTATTTCTTCTTCTTGAGAAATGAATACAAGCTGAACTGTGTCCACAAGACTGAGCGGACAAACTGATTGTTTGACTGCCAAACGCAAGGACAAAGCAACCAAACACTGGGCAAAACCGTGCATAAGCTGTAGGCGACTGTGAAGCTATCTTCGAAGAGGATACACCGGCCCGAGACTGAGGGTTGGTGTGCTGAATACTCTTGAAGAGACTGAGCTTCTTTTGCCTTGGGCTGAAAGCATAAGAGTGGCTGTAGGTATGCAAGGGCTCGAGCGTATGCACACATGCTTGACTGACTTTACTTGATATCTTTGATTTTATCTAATGATTATGTCGCTTGCCTTTTTATATGATTCAAGAATGCTGGTCGGCTGCCCTAGTATTCTGTCGGCCTGCAGATAAAGCCCACGACTGTAATAAATAGCATTTAATGCTCAGTTTGCTGGTCGGGCTGCTGGCCGACCGTTGCATAAACTAGCCAAAGGCATTCTGGCATTGGCCGACGGTTGTCCAGGCCCATGTCCTGGCCGACTGCATGCTTGGGCCATATAGGCTGCCAACTGGGCTTATAAGCTGGCTAGGGGTGTTAGCTACCCCTTGCAAGGCTTGCCCATGGTTAGGGGCTGCCATGGGGCTGGCCTTAGGGCTGGCCCCAACTACATGAACTGCATTTACAATGCTTACAATGCAGACTACTACTATGGCTGACATCTACATGCACCTACATGATGAACACTTGCTGAATTCTCCACAGTGGGTTAAGAGGACTGACCTGACATTGACCTCTATGGCTGGGAGACTAACCTACATCGCTCGTGCCTAACATGTCCCGGACTGGGGCTCACAAAGGGGTCACGGCATAAGACAGAAATATCCTCACAGGTACTATTACTGTACATGATTCTTGCACTGTTGATGGGCCAATTTGTCACCGTGTACCACAATGCATGGGTGCACGTGACATAGGGTGCTGCAGGGACAAAACAACCATACGAAGCATGGCAGGTTTAACAATTTGATGAAAGTGCCCCCTTTTAATTATTGTTGAAACCCTGCACCTGGACAAAGCCCATTGCCAGGTGTTTAGGCTATGGAGAAACTCACAACCTACCCAAGCATTAAAAATGTCCACATACACATGCCCAATGATTATACTTGTCCACAGCACATTAGTGGGCTTAGTCGGGGCGCTGGGGCCAATATAGGAGCCGCCCATAGGGCTAAGGGCTAGCAAGGGGGAGGTCTGGATTGTCTTAGAGATGGTTATTAGAAGTAAGCCATGGGCTATATATGGGTAAAAACTTGATAAAGCAGAGGACCATGTTGGCAATTATTTCATCCCGAGATGGACTTTCCCATGCATATTCATGCTTGTATCTGGCTCCATATGAAGCCCTGCATTGGCATTTAGCATTTTTTCTACACCAATAGACATTTTATAGCATTTTTTTGCTACACCAATGCTGTCGGCCTGCTACAGCTGGCCGACCAGCATCGTGAGGTAGTATTTAAGGGCTGGCTCCCTTTTCCCTCACATTCTCTCTCTTTTCAGCTTCTGCAGTGATAGGCAGCATCTACGGGACCTCCCTCATGCTGCTCCACATGATGTACTACCTTTTCTGGTCATATTCAGCAGTGATCTTCTTTTTTCCTTTATGCTTGCTGTCCATATACAGTGTTGTACAGTTCTTGCAGCATTTCTTTGTGGGTATCACAGCATAGTACCCATTCTTTCATGGTATTAGAGCCGGAAACATCTACAGGGACCTGCGTTTTCTGTTCCCATGCTGCTGTTGACTGTTTACAGCATATAGGAGCTGTTCACTTGCTGCGTTTTCCTCATCAGTAACCTGCGTTTTCATGTGGAGCTGCGTTTTCACTCGAGACTGCCTCAAGTGCTGCAATTTCTTTCTACAGAGCTGCTTTACCACTGGAGAGTCATTCTATTCTCTTCTCTATCAGACTCCCACCCTCCCCCTTTCTTTCTTCTTTCTCTTGCTGTGCACAGCTTGAGAGGAGGTACTTTGCTGTTTTTTTTTACAGCCCACTTGGAAAAGCCATCTTAGCATGAGACTTCGTACTCTCCTCTGTCGTCGTCGGTGAAGTATCTCAGCCATCTGTTGTGGGTGAACTGTCTGAGCCATTAGAGGAGGACTCCTGCCTTGCTTTAGCTTTGGCTTTAGCTTTGCGGGAAGTAGCATGTCAGGCAAAACATTTGGCCTCTGAATGACCAAGTCGGCCACAAAACTCACAAGAATCCTTCATCCTGGAACCCTTGAGGCTGTTAGAATTGTTAGAATCGTCGTCATCAGAAGATGACTTTGTGGTGACTTTCTGCTTGTTGTTGTTGGAGTTCCCTTTTCCGCCTTTGCCTTTGCCCTTGCCCTTGCCTGTGTTAGAGGCAACAAAAGCAGATTCCGACTTGCCTTTTCCACAAAGCATGCACTTGTCATGGAGATAACTCACGACTTCCTCAAAAGGGGGGAGAGGATCACGGAAATAAATATTATCCCTGAAAGAATCAAAAGAAGCAGGCAACTTACCAAGAAGTATATGGATGGGATTGTTGATGGTGCTCCCGTACTCCTCAAGTTGCAGCTTGATACGGGAGAACTCTCCAATCTTCTCAATCAAGTCATCTGACTCAGACTCTCAGTGATGGTAAGCTTCTCCAGATCTGACTCCAATTTGGCAATCTTCTTTGTCGAAACTCTCCCATACCTCCTCTGGATCTCTATCCACATCTGATGAGCATTACCCTGGGAGGAGACAAATTGTGCCTGTATGGGTGATGATAAGACGAGCCCGAGCATCCAATATGCTTCTCAAAGCAGGGTCCACCAAGTGAGGTGTGGAGATAGCCATCCACACACCGGCTCCTTGCATCAACAACTGAGTGTAGAAAGACCAAATATGATAGTTGGTTGCTGTAAGCTTCATGGAGTCACTGACTTGGGGAGGACTATAGGATGGTATGTGGGCAGGGGTGGGAGCAAGACCTGGATGAGAGAAACTCAGAGAGGAAAGATTGGGAATAGGAACCACCCGTGGAGCGGCGGGAGCAAAGGATCCAGGCCGTGATGGAGCGGGAGAAGAGATAGGAGAAGGAATGGCTGTAGAGAAGTGGTCTCCTGAAGCCATGTCTGTCGACAAATAATTCTCCTCTGTCTTAGGTGGTCTACTGACAACTTGCTAAGCACCACTGCTACATTGCATAAGAGTATGGAGAAGTAACTCAAGCACAGAATACTCTAGTAGCCCTGTCTTAAAGGATCTCATGCCATAAGCAGTCTGAGGTACTTCCCAATTGACAATCTCGGCCACCTTAGCCGGATCCAGTCGAATGCCTTCTGTACTAATTATATATCCAAGGTAATGAACCTGGAACAAATAAAATTCCGACTTCTTCTCATTGACATAGAGCTCATTGCTTTCCAGCAACTTCAGAACTTTCTCCACATCAATGTCATGCTGCTCAACCGTAGCTGAAAATACTAGTATGTCGTCTAGAAATATGAAAACACACTTTCCACTTAATTCCTGGAACACACGCATCATCATGCGGTTGAATGTGACTGGGGCGTTCGTCAAGCCAAAAGGCATGACCACAAATTCATAGTGGACCCGTTCCATACGGAAGGCTGTCTTGGGGATGTCCCCCTCCACAATCCTCACCTGGTGGTACCCACTCTTTAATTTGAGTTTCGAGAACACCTTAGCCCCATTCAGCCTCTCAAGAATATAATCTATTCGAGGCATAGGGAATCTACTCTTGATCGCCAGCTTATTGAGTGCACGATAATCAACACACAAACGAGAAGACCCATCTTTCTTCTTGACAAACAGGATCGGTGCTGCAAATGGCGACACACTGGGGCGGATGAAGCTAGATTGCAACAATTCTTGGAGTTGGCAATCCAACTCCGATTCCATTGCCTTGGAAAGGCGATATTGAAACACTCGTTTAGCCCACAAGTGGCTTATCAGCGGAAAGTTCAAAATTCTTGGCTCCCACTTAATGGTCACTGGGACGTTTGACACATTTCGATTAATCTGGAAAGTATGCTTGTCCCACTTGACATCAGGAAGGAACTTGTGAAACCACTGAATGCCCAATATTATGTCTGCTCCTACAAGAGGAGCAACCATAAAATCACGCACAAATTCTATGCCCTGAATAACCAATTTAGCACCTAGAGCTTCATACTTGACGCTCGTTGTCATACTTGTGCTAAAACCCTCAACTTGCTTGTCCACCGAAGTCAGGGGGAGACAAGCACGCCGAGCAGCTTGTTCCGTGACCACATCCTCCGTGCTGCCGCTATCAAACAAGACGACGACTCTATGGCCACCTATGTAGCCAAAGGTCTTGAGCAATTCGTTGCGCTCATACTCCTGGTCATGGGCGCCCTTCTGCTTATCTTCGAGCTCCCGAGACTAATGATTGCTCCAACTGAAGCATTGGGATTTGAAGAACTAGGGACAACCACTGGGGTCTGTGTGGGAGTTGGGCTCACCACAGAAGCTGTGGAGGCTGAGGCGGCGGTCTTTGGAGTGGTAGTCTTCTTAGGACACTCCCAAGAAGTGTGTCCTTTTGTATGACAAAAGAAACACCTATCCTCCTTGTACTGAGCAATCTCCTCAGTACTCAACTTGCCACCTGCCTCCGCTTTCTCGTCTGGAGTAAGCTTGGACGCATTGTTCGAGTTCTTGGAGCCAGAGGCTCCCGTGCTCTGTCGTGGGAAAGACCCCGTATAGTTCTGGCCTTTTCCCCCCGAGGCGGAAGCTTTGGGAGTAGCCGACTGGGAAGTCCTAGGCTTGCCACCACTGTGCTTTATCTCAGCACTCTGCGCAAGCGAGAGTGCATCTTCGAAGGTGGCTGGCCTAAACATACGCACCATCCACTGGATTGCATGTCAAGGCCATACAAAAATTGCCCTTTCTTGTCCATATCAGATAAGCCTAATTGCAAACATAAGTTCGAAATTCTATTGGCAAACTGAAGGACTGGTTGCACGTTCTGATGCGCTCCCCTGAACTCGTCTTCGAGTCGCTCAAGGTAATGGGGCGGTAGAAACCGCTACTTAAGGTCGCGGACAAACTCGTCCCAAACATAAGCTGCCATACCTAATCTGGTGTGGGCATGAGCCCACTGGGTCCACCAAGGAATGGCCTCACCTTCCCAGTACCAACCGGCTAAGATCACTCTGTCCGTATCATTCTTTCTAACTGCGGCGAAGTAAGCTTCAAACTGATGCAACCATGAATAAAGAGTTCTGGGGTCGAGTTTACCATTATACTTACTGAAGTTCATTTCCTCGAGAAAATGATTCGAGGAAGCCGCTGGTGTCAATCTTGTGTCCAAAGCCGCAAGGTAACGCTCATGTTCCACGCGTCGCATGGCTTCGTCTTCGCGTTGTCGGATCTCCAATGCACGCATCTGCAACTCAAGCATCGAACTCGGTTGTGGTCGTGATCCTTCGAGAGGGTCCTTGTGTAGAGGATCTGGAATCTAGGATACGGAAGGAGAGGGAGGAGGAGATGGAAAACGCGGCACTAGAGAACGGGTGCGCTCTTCCACAGCCAGTATCTGAAAAGATGCAGGGGGGAAGAGAGCTTGAGCTCTTGCAAGCACACACACACTCACAAAACCCTAATAGAGAACACACAAGGTGAGAGGCTGAATATCTTCTTCTTCTTCACTCAACACTCAACACACCATATACAAGATAAGAGTACACATAATATGAAAGGTACTCAACCAATACATACACGGGTTCTCTATAGTGTGAACCCAACTAAATGAGCTGGCGCTATAACTATGCCAGTCTCTAGAATGGCTGTCACACAGCCTGTCATCCCACTGGCCGCATATCACCCAAGATCTCACCAACCATGCCAGTGGTGTAAGTGCGGGGCCTATCCCCCAGGCGGGTCATCAGTGTCCACCGCCTCTTTAGACGAGCTCGATATCTCAACACTCCCCCTCGAGCTCAACCCCATCTCATGTACACCAAGCGAAGCCCTGAATCTGCGGAGCTTCTCTGTACCCAATGCTTTGGTGAAGATGTCAGCTACCTGATCCTCTGTGCTGACATAAACAAGGTCAAGGTCTCCTGCCAAGACCTTCTCTCTGACGAAGTGATAGTGGACCTCTATATGCTTCGTACGAGCATGAAAGACCGGGTTCCTGGCCAACTGTATACTGCTAATGTTGTCACAGAAAATGACAGCTTGTCTATCCACTGATAGATCCAAGTCTGCAAGTAGCTTTCTCAACCAAGCTACCTCACATGCTGCCATAGCAGCTCCTCTGTACTCGGCCTCTGTACTAGATAGAGCAACCGTAGGCTGCTTCTTGCTGCTCCAAGCATAGTCACATGGGAACGCCGTTCCACTGGTGTGGAACGGGGGAACGTAGAGGAAGCCACCTTGGGAACGGTGGAACGTGGAGCAACGTGGTTTTTTTTTTTTTTTCCCTGATGCGCGGAACGGCAACGTTAATGTTTTTTTTTTCCACGTTATGGCAGCCGGCAGTGTAATAGCGTATCCTTTTTTTTTTTTGAATAGAACGGGTTACGGGTGCCCAACGTTTTGGGCACCCTTTAAAAAAGGCCCAAATTTGGGCCTTTTTTTTAAAAAAAAAATGGATACCTGCTTTGAGCGCCGCCGCCGACCCCTAAAAAAAAACAAATCAAAAAACGAATAGATTATGCAACGTTAAAAAAAAACGTTGAAACTTGAAAGACGACCTGCTGCCCTGCAACGTTCAAAAAAAAAAACGTCAATATCAACGTTAAAAAAAAAAACGTACCTCTCTGAGAACTTATAAAATCCAATGCAGCTGCAAGTACAGTGTGCAATGTGCATAGCCAAGTACAATCTCTCTCTCTCATAGCCAAGTACAATCTCTCTCTCTCTCATAAGGGAACCAAGACAGCTTTCTCTCTCACAATCTCTCTCTCAAAGCCAAGTACAATCTCTCTCTCTCTCTCTCTCTCTCTCTCTCTCTCTCTCTCTCTCTCATATAATGCCTCCTAAGGAAACCAAGAGAGCAAAGAAGAACGAAGCATGGTCATGGTGGGATGAGGTGGATATTCTTGAGGCCAATCAAGGCGGAGGAGCTAGGAAGTGGAAATGTCGCTATTGTGGCAGCACCAAACATGGGGGAGTCAACCGAGTTCGAGGTCACCTAATCCATGAGCCGGGACAAGAAATCCAAACATGGGGGAGTCAACCGAGTTCGAGGTCACCTAATCCATGAGCCGGGACAAGAAATCCAACCATGCTTGTCAATCTCAGCTGAGAAAAAGAGAGAGCTAGAAGCTAGGCATAATGAAGTGATTTTTCGTGCTCCTCCTCCAAGAGCTATGGCTGCGAACCCATCATTCTTTACAACTCCTTCACGCAACTTCTCCACATCCGTAGGCTCTTCTTCCGTGCATCAACCGCCACCCCCCAAAGGCACGCAAAGAACTCTTGCGGGTTCTTGGAATCCACGCAAACGAGAAGCCGTGGATGCAGCTATTGCAAGGTTCTTCTACCATGACCACATCGCTTTCAATGTGGCAAGGTCCCCTTATTTTCGGGAAATGGTTCGTCTCATTGCTGAATTTGGACCAACCTACACTCCCCCTTCTTCGGAGAGCCTTCGAACCACGCTTTTGGCAAAGGAAAAGGAAGCTGTTGAGCAAGCCATGCAAAACGTCAAGGAAGGGTGGCAACGCAACGGTGTCTCCATCATTAGTGATGGATGGAGTGATAGCCAATCTCGCTCCATCCATGGCATCATCGCATACTCTCAAGGGAACACATTTTTTGTGTCTTCCCATGATGCCTCTCCAACGGGCAAGTATGCCGACGTCATCGTGGAGGAATGGGCAGAGGCAATTGAGCAAGTGGGTCCTCAAGATGTGATCCAGGTCATTGGTGATGGGGAGGCCTCAAATCGAGCTGCAGGCGACCTTCTTTTGGCAAGGTATCCACACATCACATTTACTCCATGCATTGCACATGGCTTGAATAATCTTTTGAAAGACATTGATGGTCTTTCATGGGTAGCACCATGCATAGCAAAGGGAAAAGACATAGTTTCATTCATCACTCGGCACACATTTAGCCTCTCCGAGTTTAGGAAAAGATCCCGAAACTTGGATCTTAAAAAATATTCGGAAACTCGTTTTGCATATAATTTTATTATGCTAGAGAGGCTAGTTGCACTCCATAACATTCTCAAGCAGCTTGTAGTGAGTGATGAGTGGAGCACGTGGCCCACTGCCCGTAGCACACAAGGAACAACCCACATCATGGATGCTCCTTTGTGGGTGAAGATTGAGCATGTTGTCAACATTACGAAGCCCATTATCTACATGCTGCGTATGGTGGATGGGAAAAAACCTTGCATTGGCAAAGTTTATGAGGGCATGGACAAGATGGTGGAGCGTATCCTTTCTTTGGAGCCCGACACAACAAAGAAGGCAGAACTTCAAAGTTTGTGTCAAGCAAGGTGGGACCGATATCACTCACCAATGCATGCAGCTGCATTTGTGATTGATCCAGAGTTTCAAGGCAAAAGCCAGGAATCGGATGAAGAAGTCACAAATGGCTGGGACAAAATCCTTGCCAGATTGGTGCCTGATGCTACGATGAGAAGCAAGATTAGAATTGATTTGGGAAAGTACAGAGCAAAGACAGGTAATTTTGGTTCAGCAGATGCCCAGCAAGATAGGACACTTATGGGAGGTGCTCTTTGGTGGGAGAACTACGGATCGGGTACTCTAGAGCTACAACGGCTTGCAATGCGCATTCTCAGTCAGAATGCAAGTTCTTCTCCAATTGAGCAACTATGGAGTGTTTTTAGCCATGTTGCCTCGAAGAACAAATGACCTTGTGTATGTGTCAGCCAACTTGCGACTATTAGCCCAGGTTGCTAGTGGTGACTTTGACCATGAGAGCTTCATAGATATGGAGCCACAGTCTGAGTCGGATGATGACGACCCTCCACCTCCACCTCCACCTCCACCTCCACCTCCACCTGCATCGATGCATGATGCATCTATGGATGATCTAGCTGACATCTTTGCACCTATTTGATATCACCTAGGACTTTAGGTTTCTTTGTTCTTAGCTATCTAGCTTTCACTGTGTGGCTGTACATTGTACAAGCTATTGTACTTCTGGTTTTCTAAATATGAACAAGGTCATTGAGTTTGCTATCAAATTCTTGTCTCTTTTTGTCTACTTTCAATTGTATATTTGTCTCTTTTTGCCTGCTTTTAATTGTATATTTGTCTACTCATGTGTATTGAAATATGATAACGTGTCGTTCCGGATCCCGTTCCGGATTGCAAGGGGTCCCGTTCCCGTTCCGGATTGGCCCCTCGTTCCCATATCCGTTCCCGTTCCCTGGTGACTATGGCTCCAAGTCACAACAGCACTCCCCAAAGAAAACATGAATCCACTAGTAGATCTCCTATCTGAGATACTACCAGCCCAATCAGCATCTGTGTACCCATGTACACATATCTCTGTCCCAGTCTCATAGAATAGTCCACAATGCAAAGTAGACCTCACATACCTCAGTATGCGTCTCACTGCATCCAAATGCGGTTTCCGTGGAACCTGCATAAACTGACTCACCAACCCAACAGCATAGCTCAAATCTGGTCTGGTGATCGTCATGTAGATCAAACTTCCTACTATGCGCCTATACATAGTAGGATCCTCCAAGATCTCTCCTGAATCTGCACTCAACTTGCCATTCTGATCCAATGACACTCAGATAGGCTTACAACCTGTCATACCATACTTGGACAACATGTCCAAGCCATACTGTCTCTGCAATAATCCAATACCATGTGGTGACCTAATCACCTCAATGCCCAAGAAATATCTGAGCTCCCCCAGATCCTTCATCTCGAACTTCTGTCTAAGCAAGATCTTTACATCAAAGATCTCTGCATCATGGTCCCCCGTAATGATTAAGTCATCTACATAGATGACAACAAGCACAACCCCTCTATCACCATGTCTCACATACAGCGAGAAATCTGCATTGGCTACATGAAAGCCAATAGTGACAAGATATTCAGAAATCTTGTCAGACCATGCTCTTGGTGCTTGTTTTAAGCCATACAAGGCTTTCTTCAACCTGCAAACATGCTCGGGGTGACCCACATCCTCATAATCAGGTGGCTGCAACATATACACCTCTTCTTGCAAATCCCCATGCAAGAATGCATTCTTTACATCCATCTGATGTAAAGACCATTGCTTTGACGCAGCCACTGCTATCACAACTCTCACTGTTGCCATCTTGGCAACTGGGCTGAAAGTTTCCTCATAATCAATGCCATATGTCTGCGCATATCCTTTGGCTACCAATCTAGCCTTGTACCTGTTTATGCTTCCATCACTATTATGTTTTACTTTGTACACCCACTTGCATCCAATGGCTTTCTTGCCTTCAGACAATTGCACTAAATCCCAAGTCTCATTTCCATATAGTGCATCCATCTCCTCATCCATAGCTTTCTCTCAACACACATTTCCAACAGCCTCATCAATGCATGTGGGCTCAACAACCTGCACAACCTTTGCCATATATGCATAGTGATGTGCCACATAACCATCATAGGTAAATCTCTGCACAGGATTTTTCACTCTCCCAGATCTTCGCAGCTTTTCATTCATGGCTTCCATAGCCTTCTTTACACCAGGTGTTCTCATAGCTGGGATCCCAAGCTCCTCATCAAGGCTCATATCTGAGCCACTAGACTCTCCATCAACATGAGAATGCCCTGCAGAAATGTCAGGCATACTAAGGGGCTCAACCACTTTCTCTTTCCTTTACGTGATGTACTAATCACATTTGCAGGACTGGTATTATGACGCAGCCTGCCACTCCATGGTCTATCAACAGACCCACTAGATGAGGACTCTCCTAGTCCACTCAAAGACTGTGATTGCTGACCTGCATTCTGTGCAACCACACTTCCACTCACATCAGCCCCAACAGCTTCTTTTTCAGCAGCATACCAGCTGCTCATCTCATCAAAGACAACATCCCTGCTTACCCTCAACTCACGTGTAGCAGAGTTATAACACCTGTATCCCTTTTGCTCAAGGGAGTATCCAATAAACACACATTTTTTCAACTTTTGGATCCAGCTTAGTTCTCAGCTCATCTGGCACATGCACATATGCAATGCATCCAAAGACTTTTAGATGAGACAAATCTGGTTTTCTGCCAGTAAACCTCTCCTCTGGAGTTACATCATGTATGGCTGCAGTTGGAGTCCTGTTCATGATGTGTACTGCTGTAGAAACAGCCTCGGCCCAATAGCTATGCGGCATATTTTTCTCTTCCATCAATGCCCGCGCAATCTCAGCAATGTGCCTGTTTTTCCGCTCAGCAACTCCATTTTGCTGCGGAGTGTATCTGCATGTAAACTATCTCCGAATACCATTCTTCTTCAAAAATTCAGAGAACTCATTGGAGAAGTACTCTCCCCCTCCATCTGACCTTAGGCACTTTACATATTTCCCTGTTTGCTTTTCAACCAAAACTCTGAAATTCTGAAAGTGAGTGAACACCTCACTCTTCTCCTTCATGAAATATACCCACACTTTCCTTGTGTGGTCATCAATGAAAGTCACATAATACCTGCAGCCTCCCATAGATATGGTCTTCGTAGGACCCCATACATCTGAATGCACAACATCTAGTGCATTTCTGCTCACATATCTGTTACGTGGAAACACATGCTTTGTTTGCTTCCCAAATTGACATGCTTCACATATTTTCTGCATACCTTCCACTTTAAATTTTGGCAGCCCTGTCACAATTCCTTTAGTCTGCATAGACTTTAATCTCTGCACATTCACATGTCCAATCCTTTTATGCCAAATGTCTATGTCTGCAACAATTCCTGAACCATTTGCAAACATCGCAGCACTCATCTCAGGCATGTCTACATTCAACGTAAACATTCTGCCCACTCTGTTGCCTTTTGCAACCAACCTGCACTTGTCTTTGAAGTCTTCGACATAACAACCATCAGGGTTAAACCGAACCTGCAAACCCTGCTAGATCATCTGGCCAACTGAAACCAGATTCTTTGTTATGTTCGGAACGTGAAGTACATCTGCAAGGTACTTCACTTTGCCATCCTGCATAGACAATGGCACATCTCCAACATGGGCAATTGAATGAGCAGTGTCATCCCCTGTTTCCACAAAACCTGGTCTTTCCAGATTTTTCATCTCCTTGAACCACTCCCCATGACTTGTCATATGGTTCGAAGCACCTGAATCCACATACCATACATTATCTTTTTGTGCTGCATCAACATTTTCAGACATGGCATTCATGACATGCTGCATAACAAACAACCTTTCATTATCCTCATTATTTCTGCTTCAGGATGCATAGTTGTTTTGCTGCACTTTCCCATTTTGCATGTCAGCCTGCTTTTTATAACATTCTGCCTGCACATGTCCAGGCTTACCACAGTAATAGCATTCACGTGCATCATTATACTGCCTTTGCCAATTTCCACGGCCTCTTTGACTCCCCCTGCCTCTGAATCTGCCTCTTCCACCTGTGTGTTGTTGTTGTTGTTGTTGTGTATTCTGGGACTGTTGTTGTTGCTGCTGCTGCTGCTGCTGGCCATAATTCTGATTACCTGTTCGGCCACCTCCTTGACCGCGTCCACGGCCTCCTCTACCTCGTCCTCTTCCTGAACCTGTGTAGAAGGCCTATTGCTCTGAACTGTTTTTGGTTTGTGAAGACTGTTGGTCTTCACCCAAGCTCTTCTCTTCTATAATCAACATAGACACCAAATCTGTAAAGTTGGGAATGTTTTTCCAAGTCTGAATAGACGTCTTGAACGCCTTGTATTGTGGCCCGAGACCACGTAGACAGACTTCCACCTTGTCATCATCATCTACTGACACACCAATAGATGCAAGGGATTCCACAATACCCTTTATCTTCAGCGCATAGTCATTCACAGACATGCTCTTTTTCTCTACAATATGAAGTTCGTTCTTCAACTGTATCTTGCGTGCCTTGGTATTTGTTTCATAGAGTTTAACCAAGGTGTCCCACGCCTCCTTAGGGGACTTGGCATCCTGAATGTGCCCAATCATGGTGTCCTGTATACTAATGGAAAGCCAATACATAACTTTCCTGGCTCCTTGGTTCCAGTCTTTAAACTCTTTCACATCTGCAGGCAGCAGTCGGATTTATGTCTGGTATCTCCGATGCCTCTTCATGCTCACCTTCTATGTAGTCCCAATAGCCTTTTCCCATCAGGAAATTCGTCAACCTGAACCTCCAAGCATGGAAGTTATTCTTGTCAAGCTTCTCAGCCACAATCTGAGTTATCCCATCATTTGACATCTTGCCAAACACACAATTTTACCAGAAACTGCACTCTGGTTTTTCTGCACAAACTGCTGTATTTTTTGCAACGGTACTGTAGTACTCTCAAATGTCACAACCCGTGACTTTAATGTGCATACATATACCCAATGGCAACTGTTGACCTCTTTGCAGCACCCACAGTGTCTGCACAGTCAAGCTGTCTTCCTGCAGTTCTTAAAACAGAGTTCTGCAGAGAATTGATGACTTACCCGCAGTGCTCGAAATCGCCTGCTTTCTGAAAAACGGAGGTCCAGACACGCCCAAAACGCGTTTTCGACCCAAAAAATGTTGTCCGATAGGACAGAATTTTGTTTCCCTATAGCTTTACTCCCGCGAAGAAAGCTCCTCAATCAGAGATCGTTTGCCGGTGCCTCCCGTAGAGCTCCCGACAAGGGTGTAGTCACCAACACAATAGGGAAGAGTAGTTGAAGCTCTTACCCTCATACCGCTTCCTGTGGTTCTCTTGCTTGCAGCTCAGCCCTTAGCATGAACCAGACTCTAATACCATGAAAAGATGCAGGGGGGAAGAGAGCTTGAGCTCTTGCAAGCGCACACACACTCACAAAACCCTAATAGAGAACACACAAGGTGAGAGGCTGAATATCTTCTTCTTCTTCACTCAACACTCAACACACCATATACAAGATAAGAGTACACATAATATGAAAGGTACTCAACCAATACATACACGGGTTCTCTATAGTGTGAACCCAACTAAATGAGCTGGCGCTATAACTATGCCAGTCTCTAGAATGGCTGTCACACAGCCTGTCATCCCACTAGCCGCATATCACCCAAGATCTCACCAACCATGCCAGTGGTGTAAGTGCAGGGCCTATCCCCCAGGCGGGTCATCAGTGTCCACCGCCTCACTAGACGAGCTCGATATCTCAACAGTATCTACGCCTTCTGCTCTTTCAACTTGGTACTTTGGTCTGCGATTGCTCGCATCATCTGTTGGAACATCTCTATAACACTCATGCCCTAGCTGGGCTGCCTGGTGCACTTTGGTCCCAAGGTTCTTGGGCTCTCTCGTCGTCGAAGCTTGCCATAGCAGGAAAACACACTTCCTTTCCAGAGCGCAATCTGACCATCCACTATGTGTGCGGGAGACTTCCAGAGGCTTTCGGAGGCTGAAAACCAACCATCCTTCGAGGGACAGGAGTCACTCCGAAAGGGGTGGTCCACCGGAGACTGAAAACCAACCACACGAGCGAGAAAAAATTTATGATTTCTTGTTGAATCTTTACGCTCGAAGTAGGCTCTGATACCACTGTAACATGCGGAAGCTTCACGGGAGATCGGTAACTTCAATGCTTCGAAAAATAGCACACTTGTCACGACGAAAATTAACGCACAAAACTAATGTAGATGTGCAAAAAAATAGAGAGAGAGAGAGAGAGGGAGAAGAGGACACAGTATTGGGTCCCGAATACCCTCTATAGGACCCCCACCACGAATGGTGTATTTGCTTTTATTAGAATGATGCAAAAACTGAAATAAAAGTCTGAACCTGAACCTTCTAGGCTGAGGAGAATCCTCTGCCCTTGACCTTCAATCCTTCACCCCTTCTGCGTTAGCTTATCCTTGGCTGTATAGGCCCTTTGATCAGCTTCAACACTTGGTGAAATATGAGATGAATAGAACTGAATTATGTAATGGGTATTTATACCCCTATTGGAGGCTGGTCGGCTGTCTAAAATCCAGGCGACTGTACAGATATGTCTACGTGGCATCCAAGTGCGGGATACACGTGACACTCAAGGTAGCAAACAGTTTCTTGCACGAACTATTATGCTTTGTAGCACCTAAATCAAAATACAAATCAACATCTGACAATGACAAACAAGAGGCAGGCAAATCACTGCATGTGACTGTTAAGGCATAGCCATCATGTGCAAAATTTGCTTCCTCGGCACCGTCACCTATAGTTGCAACAAGACCTTGCTACTACTTCTTTTTCTCTCTCAACAATCTGTCCCAAGCTATGCACTGCAAACCCTCAATGTCCACTAAAAGTTAGACTTCTACGATGCCCAATGATTCACTAATGACAAGGACTTGCAAATGTATTGAGATGACAAAGGGTAGGGATAGAAAGGTTATCTGAATAAAGACTTGATGACCAAATCAAACCCCAAAGATGGGTGTCACAATGTTGTATTTCGATGCCGAATGCACTGAGAGAGAGCACGAGGAACGCCGAATTTAACCCAAGGCTCGATGCTGATTGGTATTTTGATTCAAGTGCTACAAAGCACATCACGTCATTCAAGAAGTCGTTTGCTACCTTGAGAGAAGCTGAAAATTTGCACATGGGATTCGATGGCCTAAACGGGCTCCAAATCGTGTGCTTCGGCTTAAGAGACTCAGAAAAGAATGAGGAACAACAGTTGTGCAAAATAATAATAATAATAATTGGTCTGAGATTTGGCTCTGCAAACGGTTGCATTGCTACTGGCGACAGCAGGCAAAACTGGCTGCTCAGCCATCGGAGGCGGCGCCGCTATGGTGGCATTGGCGGAAACCCCGAAATCAAAAAATTGATTTGAGGGTTTGCACATTCGATGCTAGGTGAAGCTCCTGGAGAGAGCAGGCGGAACCAGGGTTCTTCGTGGCGGCTGCTGCGCAGAACGACCAGCGAGCAAGCAGGCAACATGACCAACACACTAAGTATGGCAGTTTGCAACAGCAATAACCCTAAAAACAGCAAGTACAAAATTTTCAAAACCCTAAAAACAGGCTGTACAGAAGTTTACAAGCGGCGGGCAACTGTATGAAACTGCTGAAACCCTAAAAACAAGAGGTCTAAGCTGAAACAGACCAAAGTTGCTGTGCGAGGTGAGTGTTAAATCTGTGTGCAAAGATGAGAAGCACAAGATGCGTCGCTCGGATACCAATGTTGCATGGAGTGGAAGCAGTCTTGTAGACACACACACACACACACACACACACACACACACACACACGCAGAGAGCAAGCTTGAACAGAGAAAACGTGAGAGAGCTTGATGCTGGGCAACAGCAGCTCCACCTCATGAGCCTTAATAGTATGAGCAACTGTAGAGGGTACAAGTAGCAGCAAGTCTTGTGCAGGCAGCAGCAATAGAACACCCGGTGATGCTAATGAGAGTCACGTAGTTGCAGGTGTCACCAGCCTAGACATTTCCCCATATGAAAGGAGTCTGGTGGACTCCTAGATGTCTAAATATTTAGAAAGTATAAGCTTTGGGAATGGGGAATTATCTAATACAAAACATCTAGTGCTTGAAGCTTGGTCTAGGCGCTCGAGATGGTTGCTTGGACACACAAATGGGCATTGGAGCTTAGGTGTCAAGTGGAAAGCATGTATGGCAAGCTCCCAAGGATTTGGGAGAGATCTAGTATTGAAACATGGTTCTACATGGTGCTCACATACATTTCTAATAAGGTGGAATACAAAGGATCACGCTCCTAAAATCTAGGAGGTTTACTATTTTTGGACAAACCCCAATGGAAATTATGTTTGCATCATTGCGTTTGTAAGTTAAGTAAATGGAGGGACTTGCCAAAGCACTTTTGACAAAAGCTTTACGAGTTGAGATATTTTTAGAGATGAGTTGGAATCATCTCTTAAATTGGGACATGTGGCACAACAGTGGCTCAAAGTGAGACAAGTGGCCTTACACTTGTCTCCTCAACTCTACACTTGTCATTATAGCTTTCACTTGCCATTCTAGCTCATGAGAGCCCCAAATCTATAAATTGGAGTCCTCTCTCTTCATTTTTGCAAGCTCTATTGTTGCCTCTATCATGTTAGACTACTCCATGGTTAAGGCTCTCTAGCTATCCTAATGCTCGTTGCTCTCTTTCTCTCTAACTATTTGGCCTCCTAGCTCTTTTCACATGTTGGAAACACATGCTCGGACACATGGACAGGTTGATGACAGCATGGAAACAGGAATCATGAAGTTGGCTCACGAAAAAGCACCACTTTTGGACAAAAAGCAAGAAAATGCAAAAAGTCAAACTAAGTTGACCGCGAGCTAAATGCACCATTGGAAAGAGAAGACTGAGCCGGATCAAAAAGCTCAGAGCCCCTTTTCCTAAAAGCAGCTCTAGGACCAAAAAGCAAGGCCTTGAAGCTAGAAAAGCAACAATTCAAGAACTTTTGCAAAAGATGGGTAATATTTTATTATTAGTAAAATATAAAAGCAAAAAGCTTGGCTACAGCTTTTCTAGCAAAAAGCAAGGCTCTCCCCGAGTATAAGAAAGAACCTTGAGCCTCTCTTTTGGCATCAAGTGTGTGAAGAGCAAGGAGATCATCATCATCTCTATCATCATCCTCAACATCACCACCCTCTCCATCCACCGGGCCTAGGGCTACACCTCCATCTTTCGCAAAGGCTGCCTATTGCGCCGCCTCTGTGCTGCCCAATTCTACCACTACCACCTTGTTGCGCCGCCCCATTCTGCTCTACTCTGCCTAGCGCCACCCAGCAACGCTGTCCTACGCCGCCGAGCACCACTTGCCGCCAGTTGCAACAGCCGCCAGCACTGCCTAAGTTTTCCTTGTAGAGGAAAT
Organism: Cibotium barometz; assembly: GCF_041138505.1. Taxonomy (NCBI): domain Eukaryota; kingdom Viridiplantae; phylum Streptophyta; class Polypodiopsida; order Cyatheales; family Cibotiaceae; genus Cibotium; species Cibotium barometz. Next base: position 1,697,480 of record NC_141073.1, read on the forward strand.
GTATGAAACCCTTGGTGTATGAGGATTCTACCCTAAACCATGTTTTCTCATAAAACCTTACTTTCTTTGGCCAAATGGGTCAAGAAATGCATGGTTGGATAGAAGAGACCACATGAAAGAGGATTATGGATTGAATTTATGAGAAATGTCACTGGAAACCCTAATCTTGGAGAATTTTCCTAAACCCAATTCCTCTCAAGAACCCTAAAATCATGACCATTAAGAGATGAAAATGGTATGGGAGGATAAAGGACAGTTTGAGGAAGAGAACTAACACCCTAGAACACAAAAATTCATGGAAAAATACCTATTTTTTGGAGAAAACTCAAAAACCCTAATTCCTTGGAAAAATGAAGTATTGTTGGCATATACCAGTATCGGACCCGCGCATTGCTGCAGCGACCAAGGTTCCAAAAAAGAACCAATTCCCTCTCTATAGCCATCTCTCTCTCTCTTTCACTCTCTCTCACTCCTAGGCCTGCCCCCGTCTCTCTCTCTCTCCCCTATGTGTACATGTGCACGTACATATGTGTGTGCATGTACATGTGCAAATGTGTATACGTGTGCATCTATGTATACATGTGTGCATGTGTGGGTGATGCACGTCCATGTGTGCACACACGTGTACTTGTGTAAGTGTGTGTATGTGTGTTTATGTATGTATGCATATCCATGTATGTGTGTGTGTCTTCATGTGTGTGCATGTACACATGCACGTTCATGTGTCATGTATGTGTGTGTGTGTGTGTGTGTGTGTGTCTCTCTCTCTCTCTCTCGTAGAGACACACAATCTCCCATGCACACACACACGAACATCCTCTCTTTTCTCACATGCACACATACACATGCAATATACCCCCCCCCCTCTCTCTCTCTCTCTCTCTCTCTCTCTCACACACACCCCTCTCTCATGCATACACATGCACATGCACTCTCTCTTCTTACACCCCCTCACACATCCATAGAAACTCTCTCCCCCCCCCCCACACACGTACATGCGCACTTACACACAGACACTTGCACACATATATGTGATTGTGTGAACATACACACGTGTGTGATTGTGTAATGTCGACTTCATGCATGCATGCACCGTGCAAGTGTCTTGATTGTATATGTGCTAGTGTGTATGGTGTAAGTATGTGTACGTGGTGTGTATGTTTGTGTTTGTGTATCCATGTGTGAGTGTGTGCATGTACATGTGTGTGAGCATGTGAATATGTCAGTGTGTATCTTTGTGCCTACGTGTGTGCACGTGCACGTGCATGTGTGTGTGAGTGTGTGCATGTACTTCACAACACTATTTCCAGCCCTAAAAAGGGACTTTCTGGATATTTTATATTTTATATTTTTGGGGTTTTTTTGTCTTGACTGCTGGCCTACACCTTTACGGTGACCGACCCCCTTCACTATATATAGCATTTGCCTATACCTCATCATTCATGTACCACTTCATCGCCATATCAGGTACCATCTGGCCACCTACAGCAAGGGCTCACATCAGCATTTTCCTCTGCTGGTCCAGGCCACGCCTTCTGCAGGGCTCACATCAGGCTATTCTTAGCATTACATCTGGCTTTCTTCTGCACCATATGTGCGTTTTACTTCTGCATATGTCAGCGCCTACATCATAGCATATATCAGCATTTATACATCAGCTTACATCTGCATTTTGGTTCAGCAGACATCAGCACTTTGCTTCAGCAATCATCTGCATTTTGCTACAGCATACATCAGCGCTATACATCAGCCCACATCTGCGCTTACATCAGCCTTACGCCAGGGCTTATATCAACGTATATCTCAGCCTTACATCAGCGCATACATCAGGGCTCACATCCGTGCTTACCTTAAGCATATCTTGTGCATTTTGGCACAGCCCTTGGGACAGCAGCCCTCTCTGCTACACTTCGAGACAGCAGCCCTCTCTGCTTCAGGTACGCAGCACCCGTGTCATCAGAGACTGCACCACCATCATCGTCATCAACGTCAGCTTTTTCCGCTGCCACTATCACCTCGGAGTGCTTTACCTCACATCGACGCGAGCCTTCGTCATCATCGACCGTGCTTCAGCTCTGACATCTTCTCTGCTTCATCACTGGTCTTCTTTCTACTCAAAGTCACCTCTCATATGAGGGCTCTTGTACATATCTGCACTCACCCTTTTATATATATTCACTCACATATTTCATGCTATGTGGTTTTACTCCGATCTCTCGTATATCTGGTCCTTCCGTCCTTTTGCCCTCACAGTATAAGCATGTATGTGTATGTGCAAGCTTGTGTGTGTGCGTGTAAGTGTGTATCTCTGTGTACATGTGTGTCCATGCGTGCAAGTGTGTGAGCTCTCTGTGTAGCTTGCAAGCCAAAGTAGGCCTATGGTGGGATTACTTTTCACCAACGGGATGCATAATGGAGCATAGATGAGAATTAGATGCAGGTTTCCATGAAAGCTTGAAGGGAGAAGGGGAGAAGTGTAGAAATTGACTTTTATTACCATAATTTTCACTAATTTCTCAAAAATATGCCCAAAATTCCTATCTAGACTATGTTGTCTCTCAAATTGGGTGCCCAAACCATGTGTTCTCACTCTCTTTTCCACATTCTACCATTCCACACACACAAATTAAATCTATGGTAGATTTTGCCAATATCTCAAGAAAATGACATATGTGCACTCATCTCTCCAAAATTCCATCCCTTTGGATCAAAATCAAGGCTCTAATCTGAAATGTAATAGAGAATCACTTGTGCACAAATATTAAAGCTAAGATTAGAGAAAACTGAGCAATCAAAATGAAAGCACAATCAAGATAACATACAAATCCTTGATGCCTAAGTGGTTTAGCCTCTCACCATCAAGATAGAAATAGTCCTACATAAGCCAAATGTGTCTAAGCCATAGACTCCGTGATTGTGCAAAAGTAATATGTCCAAAAGATACCAATGGTGGCCCATGAGGCCCCTTTTATACTTGAGTCCGTGACCATAGTCCCTAGACCTAACTAATAAAGTTGCTACTTCATTATAATTAACATGAAAGAGTTCCTAGTGTTAGATGTGTCAGGCTATTCTTTTAGCCTTTAGGATTCCTATTTGTGGAGATATCGCTAATAGCGGTATATTGGGAACAATTCTATGCTGCATGTCACATGAAAAAGCATATGGGATGCATGGATGAGGCATAGGGCAGCCTAATAAGATCCAGGACAAACAAGAACTTCAAAATTTATATAGAAGCTTGTGCATTTGTGCGGCGTACGGAACACCCTACACAGTACACGTGAGGTGCGCGAATTTAATACTCTACGTATTCTTTTCAATAGTTTCATTGTTTATTCATTTACCAGCATGTTGCTGCAACACCTTTTGGAGGGTAGTGAGAGAAGACCTCTTGGAAACTGAAGTCGGGCCCTGCTCTCATATGCGAGTTTTTAATAGCCTTCACAGTAAGAACTGCAGAACTAAGCTAAAACTGTTCATTACTCAAGAACTTTGCTTCAAACTCCCCATTTTAGTAATTTTCAAAAAATGGCTCATCAAAGAATTGCATAACATTCCCAAAGCTGCAATTCCTATAGTAGACCTTGCATTTTTCTGGCATGGCGTTTGTTTGTGCTCTATACCTAGCAATTAAATGTTTTTCATTTTTGTGACTACTAAATATGTATTCCACATTATGATGTGAAACAAATACAACCGCTATGGAAGGATTGGGAGATTGGAGATATGAGTTTTTAGAGTTGCAACATCCAAAAGGAAAGAGGTTTTACAGTTTGGAAGTTCTCCTCAGTGAGACTAGCATTCAGTGTCTTCCTAGATAGCATTCTTTATTTCAATGTGCACCCCACCCTAGCTACAAATCTAGCCTGTCATGCAGCCAAGAATTGAAACGATATACTGCAAAAAACCCCCAGATTCATGTTCATTTACTTACTGTCAATTCGTACACGCTCAAAAGAAACATCTGGATTCCGCCGTAAAGTTCTGTCTGCCTGTGTACATACATAAACATTTCAAAAGAGTAGAACATGGCATGCTTGCTCTATGGACTTGCATAAATAATGATAAAAAGAAATGCCAGAGACCTTGAACTTGTAGGACCTGCGCTCTACAAGGACGATATTTTGAGCTTTGTAGCAATCAGCCAGCATATGAGCTAGATAGCCTCTTCCTGCCCCAAATTCTACAAACACTGGTTCTGCATTTGAGTAAGAGATTGCTTTCTCTTTGCCAGTAGCATAAGCATTGGGTGACTGAAGAAGACCAAAACTCTCCATGTTGCCAAGCATAGACGCTTGTTGTAGAACATGTTTTACTTGAAAAGGTATCCTCCTAGGGCATGGAATCACTGTTATCAGAACACTTGGTGAAAACAATATCTATATCACTGCAGCTCTAAGTAAAACATGACAGCCTATGTGAAAACAGCTCTATGTAACATAAGAATCAACCTGGCCTAAATCACCTGTCCACGTCTGCATCGACCCACTTGTTGCACGCTGAGGGGTGTTCGAATGCAAGATCGAATTCATCCTTGCAATGGAGATTGTACGCGGACTCAATTTTCCAAACCAGCTCTCTCACTTCCTCCTTGGATAAAGAGTTGAAGATTAAACGCTTTAACTTGGAACTCCAGTGATCCCGGAGCTTTTTTTCCATGCCATCATGTGCATCGTCCGCTACCCTCCTCTCTACGGACTCCTCTTCCTCTCGCATGCCGCTTCCATCATTGCCATCTTCGTTGTTATCGTCGCTGCCTGCATTGACCCCTTCGCGGTAGTACGGCATCCGCTCCAGCTGTTGAAACCGCACAAGGCCAGGGCATCTCCGAGAATGCGCCTCCGCCTCCGTCTGGAGAATAGAGCTGCACAACCCGCGAGAAAAGATCAATCACGCGAGCAAGCACGCACACACCAGCTAAATCGACCGGTACTCACTGTGACGGGTCCACAGGACAAGGGATCCTCGTCTCCACACCCGGTTGCTTATGATTCCCACAATACCTGCTACCATCACAGGGCCTGGTTCAGAGCTGCTTATTCTTCTTTGACATGACGTGCATGATAAATACTGGAGTTTTGGGGCGGAGTGGAGTGATGCTTACGCGAGATTTGGAAGAGCTACTGCAGCACAGTACCGGCTTTTACGAGGAAGCCATCGCTGACAGCGCGGGAGTATGGACTTCACCTCTTCCATTGTCGGGATCTTTGATTCGCCTGCTCTCTCTTTTAAGGAACAACCTCGCTTGCAATAATTAAATTTTCTTTTTTTAATCAATAATAATTACTAGTATTGCACCCGTGCGTACACACCAAGGTTCCAAAAAAGAACTATTCTCTCTCTACAACCATCTCTCTCTCACACATGCCCTCTCCCTCTCTCTCTAACTTACACACTCTCAAATGTTGAAACTCTCTCTCTCTCTCTCTCTCACATGCACACACATATACACACCTGCTCTCTCTCTCTCTCTCTCTCTCTCTCTCACACACACACACACACACACATATGCACACACTCCCTCTCTCTTCTTACACTCTCCCACACATAGAAGCGCTCTCTCTCTCTCTCTCTCTCTCTCTCTCTCACGCACACATACACATATGTAAATATATAGTATATACAATATTATGTTTTAGATACATAAACACATAGAAGCGCTCTCTCTCTCTCTCTCTCACGCACACATACACATATGTAAATATATAGTATATACAATATTATGTTTTAGATACATAAACCTATACATAGACACATATACTTATACATATATACATGTATTTAAAAATATAAATACAAACATCGACATAATTTAATTAATTTTGATTAAATTTTAATATGTGGAGATGGGTGATAAGTTGTGGTCACTTTTAAATATATAGATAGATATATCATACACACATCTAAACACACACACACACACAAACATATATATATATACATATGCATATATATACATATATATATATACATATGTATGTATGTATATATAAATGTAAATAAAAACACACACACACACACACACATGTATATACACATATACATATATGTTTTCTATTTAATTTATATTTTATTAAAAGATACTTTTTATTCTCTATCTCTCACTCTCTCTCTCTCTCTCTCTCTCTCTCTCTCTCTCCAGGTCTGCCCCATCTCACTCTCTCTCTCTCTCTCGCACATTCTACACATAGATGCAGATGTACGCACATGCATGCATATACTCTCTCTCTCTCTCTCTCTCACACACACACATGTACACACCGCACATACACTAATCTAAATGCACACTCTCTCCTCCCACACAAACTATCTCCTACGTAGAAATTCTCTCTCTCTCTCTCTCTCTCTCTCTCTCTCTCTCTCTCACACACACACACACACACACACACACATGTACACACCGCACATACACTAATGAAAACACACACTATCTCCTCCCACACAAACTGTCTCTCCTACATAGAAATTCTCAGCCTCTCTCTCTCTCTCTCTCATGCACACACACACTCTCTCTCTCTCTTCACGCACACTCTCTCACATAGAAACTCTCTCTCTCTCTCTCTCTCTCTCTCTCTCTCTCTCACACACACACACACACACACAAATAGATTTACACACATATATATAATTTTAATTAATTAAATTTTAGATTAAATTTTAATGGTAGGGATAAGTGGTGAGGTGTGCTCACTCTCAAATAAATGCATCTTACATGTAATCTCTCTCTCTCTCTCTCTCTCTCTCTCTCTCTCTCTCTCACACACACACACACATGCACATGCACATGCACGCTATTTATATATACATGCTTACATACCTATAGATAGATATATCATACACACATCTAAACACACACACACACACACACACAAACATATATATATATATATATATGATGTATATATATATATACATATATACATCATATATATATATGATGTATATATATATATATATATATACATCATATATATATATATATATATATATACATCATATATATATATATGATGTATATATATATATATATATATGTATATATGTATATATATATATATATATATATATATATATGTATATATATATATATATATACATATACATATGTATGTATGTATATATAAATGTAAATAAAAAAAACACACACACACACACATATACATATATACATCATATATATATATGATGTATATATATATATATATATATATATATACATATATATATATATATACATCATATATATATATATGATGTATATATATATATATGTATATATATATATATATATATACATCATATATATATACATATACATCATATATATGTATATGTATATATATATATATGTATATATGTATATATATATATATATATATATATATATACATATACATATGTATGTATGTATATATAAATGTAAATAAAAAAAACACACACACACACACATATACATATATATTTTTTATTTAATTTATATTTTATTAAAAACACACACACACACATACACATATATACATATACATACATATGTATGTATGTATATATAAATGTAAATAAAAACACACACATATATATACACATATACATATATGTTTTCTATTTAATTTATATTTTATTAAAAGATACTTTTTATTCTCTATCTCTCACTCTCTTTCTCTCTCTTTTCACCCTCCCTCATTACATCTCTCTCTCTCTCTCTCTCTCTCTCTCTCTCTCTCTCTCTCTCTCTCTCTCTCTCGCACATTCTACACATAGATGCAGATGTACGCACATGCATGCATACTCTCTCTCTCTCTCTCTCGCACATTCTACACATAGATGCAGATGTACGCACATGCATGCATACTCTCTCTCTCTCTCTCTCTCTCTCTCTCTCTCTCTCTCTCTCTCTCTCACACACACACACACACACACACACACATGTACACACCGCACATACACTAATCTAAACGCACACTCTCTCCTCCCACACAAACTATCTCCTACGTAGAAATTATCTCTCTCTCTCTCTCTCTCTCTCTCTCTCTCTCTCTCTCTCTCTCTCTCACACACACACACACAAACACACACACACACGTACTTTGAGTTCTTGGTCCAAATTTGGGGGGTCTCTTCTTCCCTTCCCAACACCTCACCTGCAGCATACAAATCAGCATTAGGAACTTACTCCTAGTATGTTTGAAGCTCCACCAAGGACTCAAATGATATTCCTTTGTAGATTCTGTATCAGCGCATCCTGCTCAGTGCATCTTATCTTATTCACATTACAGACATAGTAGCACATGCGTCCACACACTTATACATCAAGTCTGACTATTGCAAGCCAATACATACAACCATCATAAACACAATGGCATTCCTGTCAGACCAAATTTCCCACAAAATACAAGCTCTGGTGATATTAAGAAGCAAACCAGTATGTTCATCACTAAATGACCATTTACCCAAGATCCAATCCCCCCATAATGTTTGAATACCCAAGCTTAACTCTATCCATTTTGACAGCTTGGACCAAGTTCCTCTGATTGATGGGCACTCCCAAAACACATATCTATCATCTTCAAGTGATGACCTGCACCTGGGACAAATACCACTAGAGATATTTCTCTTTTAAAGTTTGGAGCCAATAGGCAATGCCCACATACATACCTTCCACATAAAGACCTAAAAATTTCTTAGGAAACTGGCTATCCCAAAGGAGTTTCCACCTCTTTTTCCAACTGGAAGGGCTCCAATTGACTTTCCAAATTTTATTGCAATACATCACATTGGCATCCCCTTTTCTCATTAGTGCTATGTTTTGCCATCCTTTAGCTTGATACCATTAAGCCAAGCCCAATCTTTAATCTAGACTGAAACATCAGTAGCAGTAGAGCATAGCTTCCTTTGAGTCAAATCCAGCACTTGGGCTATCAAATCACTCTCCCTTCCAGATAAATGATATTCCAAAATTATATGGTCCACATCCTTCCACCCTACCACATCCCAATTCCAGCAATCATCCAAGTATGCAGTAGATATGTCAAGTAATGACAAAGGGGGGTTAAATTTATGTGTCCACCAAATACCCAAACTGAACATAGAGTTGCCAGTCACTCTTCCACCCCCATCCCAAGTAATGAGACCCAAGCAATCTTTCCAAGTTTTGCATAACATTTTGCAAACTGCTGAACTGGTAACCTTAAGAGAAGCAAATGAGAAGAGTTTATCCTTCCAATTTAAGTCCACCCATTTACCTTTAACCATCACATCAGCAGAGAGCTCAACCAGTTCCCTCATCATTAGTGCCCAAGTAGTGTTCTGAGATAAACATCTAGGAAGCATCTGAGCAGTTCTTGCAATGCAATGAGTAGGCAAATGAATAATACCAATGCCCCCTTCTCCTTTAGGAACTATCAGTTTGTCCCATGCTACCCAAGTAGATACTTTTTTATCCCATGCTACCCAAGTAGATACTTTTTTAGTTCCATTGCCATTCCTCCATAGCAAGTCTCTAGCAAGTCCTATAATTTTCTTCCAATGACACTTACGAATATCAAACACAAGGCAAAGGAACATAAAATAAGCATTCAGCATTGTATTGCAAATATCAACCCTGCTATGAAAAGGAACTCTGATGCTCTTCCATTTTTTTAATTTCTCCAAGAACCTATTTATTGCCCACACTACCAGTTGTTTATTAGTTACCCCAACTCCAAAGGGGACTCCAAGTAGTTTGACAATCTGACCCTTTTGTACCACCTCACAGCCCCACCTTTGCATATAAAAGTCATTAGTCAAGCTGATAATTCTAAACTTCAAAATGTTACATTTAGAGTGAGAGGCACTGGCAAACTCCTGCACTATCTCTAAAGCCAATCTCAGATTATTGTTCTTAGCCCTTAAAAACACTAAGGAGTCATCAGCAAAACATTGTATAACTAGTTGTTCACTATGCTTAAGCTTTAGCCTAGTAATATTCCCATCTCTGCAGGCTAATTCTAGGGAAATTACTAGAGGATGAGAAGCAATAGCAAACAAAAGAGGGGCTAGAGGACAGCCTTGTCTGATTGATCTATTAATCTCAAACCCACCTACCACTCTTCCATCTAGTAACACCTCATAATAGCCTCCCCAAGCAAGAGTATAAATGCATATTGCCATTTTTGTCCCAAAACCCAGTTTTTCCATCACTCTTGCTACAAAAGACCAATGAATCCTGTCATATTCTCTCTAAATCCAGTTGTAACATAATGCATTTTTTATGAGTTTTGATAGCCACGTCTCTTCCCACCAACAATGCATCAAAAATATTATCATATATCATATATTGACCTTCCTTTGATAAAACCATGTTGTTTTTTGGAAACAAGATCTTGCAGCATTGGAGTAATTCTAAGAGCAATCACTTTTGGCCTGAATTTTGTAAATTACTTGTTTTGGGTTAATTTTGCTAACTTCTATCTATACTATATGCTATCATAATATATATAAAAAAGACTTAAGTCTTACGTGTCATCAAAGAATGCAAAGTGCGGGGGGGTGACATAGAGCAAGGGACAGAAAGAGGGGGGAGGGTCGAAAAGAAAGAGAGAGAGAGAGAGAGAGAGAGAGAGAGAGAGAGAGAGAGAGAGAGAGAGAGAGAGAGAGAGAGAGAGAGAGAGAGAGATGTCGACCCCATCAGAGATGAGTGTACCCTTCAAGGCCCACTCAGGCTGTGCAGTGTGCTCTCTCTTCTGCAAGCATCTGGTGTAAGTGATGCCAAAATGGGCTTCAATTCATATTCAAGGCCTACTCTATGGTATCCATTCCTCTCTCGTCTCTAGAGGACGGGTTGGGGGACTAGTATATATTAAAGAAACAGAATCATGCTAATCCACCTCTTTGGACACATGTCTTTTTAGTATGCTCTTAAAAAATTTCACAATTAGAATTTTGATAACTTATTAAAACTCAAAAACATAAAATGAGAATCTTGTACGGTCCACTACATACAGGGTCCCACTACATACAGGGTCCCACTAAGTTGAACTTCTTCTAGGCATTAAGTAATTTGGACTAACTCCAAAGCCCATAATAAGTTTAGCCAGGCAAGACCCTACATATATAGCCCAGTGATGAAGCTTTGGCATTAAAAGCTGCGCACATGGGCTCAATACTCCCCCCCCCCCTACCACATAAGGTGTGGGTTTTTTTTAAAAAAAAAACTCCTTGTTGCAATGCAAAAAAAGGCATACTTTTCTATAATATTTTGGCGCTTCAAATCTATTTGTTTTGCAAATGTCTCCTCAATTTGACATAGGCATTTTTTTCTAAAGTAGAGGCATTCAATGTCACTCCAAGGTTTCTATTTGTCGGGAATCAAGCCCTACCGCTCTACTGCATCTACTCTCTAAATCATAAATCTCAATTGTTCCCATATATATTTTTTAAATATCAAGAAAAAAACTCTTATGATAAAGAAAAAACCACCTTGCAACATGCGATCGGAAAGAGATGACCTGTAGCACCTTGACATTACCTATAGCACTTATGTCCTCTCTTTGTAGGGTAAGAGCACCTTAAGGCCTTAAAATCCTTAATTCTGGGACTTCTACCACTCTAACTGCCCTTGTTACCTGTCAACCCCATCGATGTGCACGTTCTTTCCCCTCTCGCTAATGCCATGAGAACAAAAACACATGCATTCAAAGAAAACACTCTATGTTATAAATAGTAAAATGTAAGGCTTCAATTAGAAGGTTGACCCCCATTAGCTATCTGAGTATCCCACTTTGCATGGCCTCACTATTATCAACCCCATCGTCTGCCCCCACTGGCTGTTACTCACTCATCAAACAAGTTGTGCCCCACCTTTGGTCAAGAGAGAGCACAATTATGCCTTTCCCCTGTTCCCTTCTCGTTTAGTTGTGCATATAGAGAGAACCTCTTTGGTACTTAGAAGGGATTGAAAAGGATTAATTGTGCAATTGGACTTGCACTACTTTTTACATCAAAAATCATATACAATAAAAAAGATGGAAAAAGAGGTTAGTCATTAATTACAAACCTCTCTAGTACATATAAACATCCAATGCCAAATAAAGATGATCTCCTTAAGAAAATTTCCAAGGCTCAAGTATTCTACACGTAAAATGAGGATTTTGGCAACTTACAATTAAAAAAGAAGTCATATATTAAACAACCTTTGTTGTGCCACATGGGGAATGCCAATGGAAGGTAATGCCTTTTGGACTCACGACGATTGCTACAACTAAATTTTAGAGAAGAAAATCAAATTGGTCTTTTCAAATTACAACGTTAATATTGCTTACATTGATGGCATTTTAGTATTCTCAATATACCCAAACACATTGGTCATCTGTCTAGAACTATTTTATAGGCTAATCGAAAAGTTCGACCTGGTCCTCTCAAATAAGATCTACAAAATAAAGAATTTTCTTGGGTGCTAGAAAATATCCAGGCACAATAATGTTGTAAGATCATGTTCTTGAGAAAATCATATATGATACATAATACAAAGCATATGATACATGATACATAATACGAAGCATCTCCACAAGCACAACAAGATGGCAAGGTGATATATAATACATGATACATAAAATCTTCACAAGCATAACATGATGGCAAGGTCTTCTTTTTGCAACCCTCTTCGCGTAGCCTTAAAGGATAAAATTTTAATTTAGTAGAGCCAAAAGATAGTGATGATACTTTTTCTCTCCATAGACCATGACAAATGCTTTTGTGTTAATTGTTGTGTAGGTCATTTCCACATCATTCAATTGGTGATTTGCAAAGCACACCACCCTCTATCCAAGCAAATTCCATATCAACGATTGTAATTCTCTTCATAGGAGCACACAACTGTGGGCGATTTGCAATCTATTGTGTAACATTAGTAATATATTATTATTCTCTATCGTTGCTATTATCCAATTTGAGTTTGAAACAAGGTTTTATCTAAACTAGACAAGTAGCCAAAACATTGAATAAAGCCTAGGCCCTCACACATCAAATCAAGATACTAAGGCACACAAAGTAAAAAGTAACTCTCAATGCTTATTTTATAGGTGCCCAATTGACCACCACTTGGACAAGGCCAAAGATATCCAATGGAAGAAAGAAGGTATACATACACAAGTTCACAATAGGGATTTATTAAGATTAGAAGACAACCTAAAGATTGAGGCTTGTTAGTACACTTATGCTCATGTCATGAACCTAAGGATTGAGGCTTATTAGTACACTTATGCTCATGTCATGAGCCTAAAGATTTAGGCTTGTTAGTACACTTATGCTCATGTCATGATTGAGGCTTGTTAGTACACTTATTCTCATGTCATGATTGAGGCTTGTTAGTACACTTATGTTCATGTCAAGAACCTTCTTGCCCTCTTGCAAGGGATCATAGTGATACTAGCCAAACCACTTATCTTGGATCATGGAAGGCCCAATATGAGAGGCGAAAAAACAGGTGTGTTAATCCCTCTTGTTTAAGCCCTTTCTCTACTCTCAATCCTCTAAGGTGAACTCAATCACTCCCTCACTCAAGCTTCCAACTTTTTGGATCACAAGATGGAGGGGAGTAGGGTAAAGAGAGGAGGATTAACAATATTAACATAACATGATTAACAAGATAAAGAAACCCTATTCTACTCAACACCACACAAGAGAGCTTTGAGGGCTACATCTTGGCTAAACTTGAACAAATTGATTAAAGTACAAGGCTGATTTTATAGCCTTTTGCTAGTTCAAGATATGCATGCATAGTGAGAAGTGTCACTTATAAAGTTGCCATAGTGTCCACTGAGGTGGCACATTATTAAAGTTATGTTCACACCCATTATGAGTGCCCACCCTCTTAATAAGAGGTGTTCACACACACCCACACAAACCCTCCCTTAAAGGAAAAGGGACAAAAAGGAATTGAACAAGTTAGAGGCTCGAGCAGCACAAGCTTATACTATAGTTGGAACTAGATCCTCCAAAACAAGAACTTGCCATGCAAGTGTGAGGACATGAGTTGCCACTAGAACCACAAACAAATCCCTTCCTTGACATGTAACTGCAAGGTAAGGGGTGGCTGATGTCTTCAGTGACACATATCAATGGCAGTCTTTATTTAACACACAAAAATATAAAATACTCCTCTTCTTTGATTAGTATTAAGAAAAAGATGCACAAGATTGATAGGATCCCCTTCCTGATGAAAACATGCCCAATATTCAAAACTAGATGATGCCAAGATGCCGGTGACCATATGCTTGGAACATAGATCAGTAGAATAAGACTTTGATAATGTACCTTGAGGTATAGCCCAAAAGTGAATGCTAAGTGATGAGTGATCTTGGGTTGGACCAATGTACAAGAGTGGCAAGAGCCACTAACTGGTAGAGGCTAGGAGTGAAGAATGTATGATTAGATTGAGATTTTCCTAACAGTCAAGCGTATGCTAGGATATTATAAGGAGAGGCCCCACATAAGTCACTCTATGCGGTCAAGAATAGATTTCATTGGATTCTCTCTCTATATATATAAGGGGTAGGGTCCTTATAGCTGGTATCAAAGACCAAGGTTCTTAAAGCATAGCTTATCTAAAACTATCATACTTAGGTATTTCACGATCTTACATTACTCCTAATGATCCTGAGTACGACTGTAAGGAGTCATTATCCATGAAGGAGGTTGAGATTCTTATGTAGCCCTCATCTTGGTTTTAGTGGCAGTGAGCACGTGGAAAGACCTTATGGCCCCCTTCTCTGTGTAGGAGCACTATTTCTTATAGCCTATCTGGAATCATTAAAAGGGTGGAAACCTAGTGTATGTTTAAAAAGGAGAGAAGATTGGGCTAGGTTTGAGTGTTTTTTTTAAATGATTGTTTGGATTGGATTTGGGTCACATCTCTAACTGATGTGATAGACTTATGAGATCAATTGATTGTGGACTATGATGGGTTATTTGTCCTTATTACGAGAATATTCCTTATGTTTAGATGGCCTAAGGTATAACTATGACTCACGATCTTATCTTTAAAACTGACGTGATAGACTTATGAGATCATTGATTATGGACTAAGATGGATTATTTGGCCTTACAACAAGAACATTCCTTATGTTCAGATGGCCCAAGGTATGACTATGACTTGTCTATTTGAACATTCCTTATGTTCAGATGGCCCAAGGTATGACTCTATGACTTATCTATTTGAACATTCCTTATGTTCAGATGGCCCAAGGTATGACTATTACTTGTTTATCTAGTATTGGGAGTTATTATCGACCCATGGATAGCACAAGAGGATTGCCTTAGCAAGGACTACACCGAGAGTAGCTTTACTTTCCTACTCACACTGAGCAGAGACACCTTTGTTGGTTCCACCAAGGGTGTACACCCACTCTTAGGGCGACTCTCTCTCTCTCTCTCTCTCTCTCTCTCTCTCTCTCTCTCTCTAAACTCAGTTGGCTGGGGTGATGCTAATAGAAGCTCTCCCCAATAGGGGAGGAGCTAGGGAAGTGGTGGAGCTTTTGGCACTAGTTCCACCCGTGGATGTTGCGGCACAAACAAGAGGCAGTATAGGAGGAGCAAGATGTTGTCGGTGAGCTATGTTAAAATTACAGCAATGTGATGAGCTATGGTGGATCAAATGCTAGAATCAACATCATTAACAAAGTGATTAGTAGCAAGTAATTAAGATGTGATTAGTGAGTAATTAACAAATAGCTTAATGTAGGCATGGATAATCAAAAACCAGCAAATTCTCATTAGGCCAATGCCTCAATTTATAGAGTTTACATCCAAGCATGTAATCCCACTGATTTCTCCTTGATTCACTCCACCTCTTTTGCTTGATTCTCTCCACCTCTCCCATAATACCTCCACACTTGTTAAATCTTCTCATGCTACCCTTTATTCTCTCCCAGTAGATTCTTCTCACCTTTTCACAGGTTCTCTCACATTTACAGATTCTCTTTTACAGCCTCTAACCAAGGGCTTGTTCCCGCACACACCCTATTTACAGATTCTATTTTACAGCCTCTAACCAAGGGCTTGTTCCCGCACACACCCTATTTACTTGTATATTTCAACACCTCCCCTCAAGTGAATACTCCTAGCACACATGGACCCTATACCAAGTTTCCCTCTTACTTAATAGTCCGCGACCAGTGCCTAGCACACCTCCTCTCAAGTGAACTTAGCACACTTGGACCCTGTACCAAGTTTCTCTCTTACTTGATAGTCCGCGATCAGTGCCTCAAGTCCCTAAACTCATAGTCCTTGACACTCTCTCTCTCTATGTGTCCAAGGCTTACTACTATAAGTGCCCGCGACCTTGACCAAAGTGCTCACACATACATCTACCACGTGGCCTACATCATCGGTGGCTTAGAGGTGGTTTTACTTTGTTGGGGCACGTTACATTGGGTTGTGGGGTCTCTCTCTCTGAGATTTTCACATGGCTCCTCACTCTTTGGAGCCTCACATCTTCTCTTGTCTTCAGTCTTCTTGTCATGGTGGCAGCTTCTCTTCACGCGTCCATGTCTTCCTCTTCTTTCAGTCTTCTTGTTGTGGCAGCTTCTCTTCTCGTGTCCATGTCTTCCTTCAGCTTTTCTTCTTGGTGTGGATCTTCCTCTTGGAAGGAGATGTTCTTCTTCTTTCATGGCTGGGGCCATGAGCTTGTCCGTCAGGTCTTCTTGCTCCATGTGAGCAACATGTTTAAATGTTTTGTTGCTAGTTCTTTTGGGCTTTTGATGTTTATCTTGTATCATTATGCAATGCAAACCCAAATCTATGTGGGAGGTCTTACCTCTTGCCTTATTATGGACAAGGGCAGTGTCTGATCCCATTTTTACACTGATATAATGTGCCCAATACATAATGCATATAGCATTCATTCTTATGCACATTCCCAAATGCAACTCTGGCTATGAATAATCTTGAATTTGAGTGTGATTTACAGGCATTAAACAAGGGTTAAATGCAAAATGATGATTACCACAAATTTATCAGCATAATTTTATCAGAAATTACATTAAATCAAGGGTAACCAATTTGTACGAAATGGTTGGAGTATCAAACCAACTCCGAATTGCAATCTGATGTTATAGGGGTCTATATCAGATACTTAATGGTTAATTTGAACCCTCAATTGTACCAAAATATAGTGATTAGCACTGATTAGTCATTGATTAGCAAATTAATCCTCTGTTTTGTGTGTAAAAAACAGAGTATGCGGGGAGCCCAAATCTCAGGCCTTAGAGTTCAAATGAGCTCAAATACTTTCAAGGCCATCAATAGCAATTAGTCTAGTAGAGGATTAGGCTAAGAAACACAAGATTTGACCAAACATTGAATGCTTAATCTCTGTTTTACCAAAGTCACCTGCAGATTTGATGAAGAGCTTGGATCTCACTGTAGACTTGATCAAATCAAATTCTGACTTCACCAGCTTGTAGAGCATGCTTGAAAACCCCTGGAGCTATGAGGAATTAGACCAATTTGATTTGGAGTAGACAAGATCTGTAAATTTCTCAGAAAAAACTGTGCTGGAAAAAAACAGAATTTCTCCTGGATGCGCCGGCGGTTTGCGCTTCTGATTCGATTGGCTCGAGCACCATTGAAGTGGCTAGCTATGGCTGGAAGGGTTTAGGCTAATTTGATGTGTGCAAGGAGAGGGAGCTCCTCCACTGGCTGGGGGTACAGAAAGCTTCTTGAAAATAACTAAAAAATTGATTATTTTCTAATTATCTACTAGTCCTAATCAACTAGATAATGTGCTCATAAACTTGATGGATTCTAGGCTTGGCTCTGATACCATGTTAAAATTACAGCAATGTGATGAGCTATGGTAGATCAAATGCTAGAATCAACATCATTAACAAAGTGATTAGCAAATAATTAAGATGTGATTAGTGAGTAATTAGCAAATAGCTTAATGTAGGCATGGATAATCAAAAACCAGCAAATTCTCATAGGTCCTCATGGTCTATGATGTGCTCATCAATGACATATGAAGTGTCAATCCCATGTGTAACTAAGGATGTATGACTAGCCGAATGATCATGACTAGTCAAATGCCCATCAAGATCATGGAATGCATCACTATGGTCATCTAATGTATCCCTATGATCATTAGGAATAGAGATAGGTAGCCTTATGATGCTCGTAATGCTCGATGTGCTCGCTGCCATCCCTACCCTCGAGATCATGTCCACATGATCTAGCTCACACACGTCACTCTCACTATTACTATCACATACATCATCATCATGTGCATATCTGTCAGTGGCATCATGTGTATGTGTATCACTATCATCATGTGTATGTGTGTGTGATACTTCAATATCATCATGTGTGTGTGTGCACAATACATCATCATAGGTATGTGGGTGTGATACAGCAATGTCATCACATGTATGTGTAGGACCATCACCATGTGTACATGTGTCAACATCAATATCATCATCAACATGATGATCATAATCACTATCCACATCATCATCCACTGAATGCATATTATAATGATACCCATCCTTAGGTATATAGTCATCTCTGCTCACAAATGTAGGGCACTCAATCAAATCCCCACATACATCATCCCATGCAAGCAATGCCGAACCATCCATGTAAAGATAACCATCCATGTAAAGATAACCATATAGATCCTCAACAAAATCACCATGTGTAGAACGTCTAGACCATCTAGCACAAACATCCTCCTCATCAAATAAGTGTCTAAACTGGCTAGGTAATAACATATGAAGCTCAAACATCCATATGCAACATGAATATGATGTGTCATCATAGAATGATGTCGGTGAAGAAGGATCTAGAGGTCGAAGTCGCGATGTGCCGAATGTATGTATGAACTCGGCAAATGATATGTAACCTCTCACCTAAAATGGCAAATCAAGATGACGAGCATAGATCCAGAGTGATAGGTATGAGCAGATGCCGCACGATCAATGTCTGGGATGGAGACATAGTGATGTCGACGACGAAGATGGTCGGTAGCACGGCGATCGTAGGTGGGGTAGAGATAGTAATGGATACCCATGGCGTCCCATCAAAGGCCAAAAGTGTGGAAAAACCCCCAAATGTGCTCAAGAATCCCATATCATGTGTGGAAAAGGCACCAATATGCTCAAATGGTCACCCGCACATGAGCAAAAACCAAAACAATGACTAAAATGCTCAGAATGACCACCCGTGCATGAACAAGGGCCAAGATGCACGTGTGATGTGAATGGATAAAACAAGCTGGGTTGTACCAAAAGCAAGGTAGGGTGTTAAAAGGCTAAGGCAAAGATGGACTCCCAAAAGTAATAAAGTGTGAAATGGGCAAAGTATAGGGTTTTGGGGAATGTGAAAAGGAGTGTAAAAGAAATACACACGTATGCTTTTCACTTTCACTTCTCCTTATTCCTTCCCTCTCCCTTGAGGTGGAGAGCTATTGTGAAAGAGCAAGCTGAGAGCTTGAAGCTCAATGATGCAAGTCTCTCTTCCTCTGCACATGCTCGGTTGTGATGCTTGAGATGCGCTGTGCTGAGTTGAAACGCTTGCTGATGTGCTTTCACTTAGATCACGTCTACTTCTTTCTTTCTTTCTTTTTTAAAAGCGCTTGCACGCTTGCAGACGTTTGATTTATCAACATGACTATGATGCTTTCGTACGTAGAGCGACGATGACTGAACTGCTGTGTGTTGAAGGCGATGGCTAGGCACTGACTAGCTCTGACTATGGCTAGCAAGCCAACATGGGGGTTGTTTGCTGTAGCTCGACGGAGAAGTTGCTCCTATGACTATGCCTTTTTCTACTAACACTACTCTGCGCTTGAACAAGGGAGCTACCTAGCTCTTAGAGTGATGATGGCGAAGAGCTTCTTTTATTTTTATTTTTATTTTAAAAATTCTTGTTGTAGAAAACAGTTGCCGCAAGGTTGTGTTAGACTCGAGTGGTGTGAAACGTTGCGTGCCGACTTGTTTGCAATAATTATTTACTGTAGAAGACGGTTTCTCTCTCTGCACTAGAGTCAACAAATAGCTAAACGCTGCACTAAACCTCGTGCTGCTCTCTGTAGCTGGACGATGCAAAGAAGCGTTATGCGTTAGAATACACTCACACCTGCACTACATGAAGAAACAATGCCCGCCTTAGAGGCTAGCAGAGAGTAGGTGATGTCATGTGATCAACAAAATCCCTTTTTAAAAAATATATTTTGCTTCCTTTGCAGCTCTGTAACTGATTTGATGTGCTGTTGTAATCTGCGCAAGGCTGAATTTACACACTGTGTGAAAGGCTTTGTGGAGAGAAGCAGCCTGGCATTTTATAGTTGTATTGTTTAAACTCGACTTCTTGTATGCCTTAGTATCCTGGAGACTGCCTTTGTTGGAGAATCATGTGCATCAGAAACTTTCTCCATTTGCGAATCTGCAAGAGCTTTGATGACATGAACTTGCTAGGTTGAGTCTTGAATGATCAAGGTTATGAGGCTACATTTGATGACATGAACTCGCTAGGTTGAGTCTTGAATGATCAAGGTTATGAGGCTACATTTGAAGCTCTAGTCTACAATTTTTCTTTTTGGTCCTATTGCATTCAATGGTACTTTGCACTATGTTTGAGAGCTACTGAAGCTCAATGAAGAAATTGTGTGAGCTTGCTGCAAATCCTTGAAGGAAATTATAAACTCAAGGCTTAATCATGCCAAAATCCAGACTCTAAACTGTTTGCTTTCTCAATCAAACTTTGCACTATTTCTTTATCTATCTCCATAGAAGTTCTTCACTATGCTCTATTTCTTGACAACCTTTTCTTTCAAGAATTAGTTTTTGACTCACACTCTGGATTCCTGTAGGGTATGCATCCACCTTCTTTGGCGCATGTTAAGATCTTTCTGAGTGAAGATCCACTTTAAGCTTTGATGATTTGTCATCAAAGTGAATCTTTGACCCAGTAGGTAATGTCTCCACAACTTCAGGGCATATACTATTGAAAGTAGTTTCAGGTCATGGACAGCATAATTCCACTCATGCCTTTTGAGTTTTTGGGATTCATAGGTCACTGCATGACTTTCTTGCATGAGTGCACCTCCCAGGGCAAAACCACTGGCATCAGTTACTACCTCAAAGGGTAGAGAGAAATCTGGCAGCTTTAGAACGGGATTGGTTACCAAGGCGATCTTCAGCTTATCAAAAGCACTCTGGCACTTGGCAGACCATTGAAATGGGATATTCTTCTTGAGAATATTAGTCTCAGGGGGGAAGCTACGAGAGCATACTTTGGTATAAAAATTCTCTACCAATAACTAGTCAATCCCAAGAATCCTTTGACTTCTTTCACTGTCTTTGGTTCAGGCCAATCTATGACTACTTGGACTTTAGCGAAATCTGGAGAAATTTCATCTTTGGATACCAGAAAGCCCAAGTATTCAACATGGTGAGCAGAGAAAGTGCATTTGCTCTTTTTTGCAAAGAGTTGGTGCTTCTTTCAAGATCTCAAGAACTTTTCTGACATGAGCTTTATGGTCAGCTGCATTCTTTGAATAGATTAGAATATCATCAAAGAAAATAAGAACAAAATCATCCAAGTATTCTTTGAGAATGGCTTGCATTAATTGATTGAATGTAGCTAGGACATTTGTCAATCCAAACGGCATGACAGTGAATTCATAATGCCCATATCGAGTATTGATGGTTGTCTTCTTCGAGATATCTTGCTTATTAATCCTGATCTGATAATATCCTGATTTGAGATCTATCTTTGTGAAGATGTGGGCTCCACTTAGCCTATCTAGAAGCTCATCAATTCTGGGGATAGGATACTTATTCTTGACTGTCAATTGATTGAGACCTCTGTATTCCACATAGAGTCTTAGCGTTTCATCTTTTTTTTTTGAAAGAGAATTGGGGCACCCCAAGGTGAAACGCTGGGTCTTACAAACCCTTGTTCTAACAACTGTCTAAGCTGTTCCTTGAGTTTGATGCCTTCAAGAACTGGCATTTTGTACGTGTGCAGGGTTTTTGGCTGAGCTCCGAGGGTCAATTCTATTACATGATCTACTTCCTGAATTGGAGGCATCTCTGTTAATTCTGTTGGAAATAAATCATCATACTCACTTAACCATTTAAGTTCTTTAGCTTTTAATTTTGACTCTACTGGATTCATTTTGACAGCATAAATGAGTTGCTTCTTTTTAAGTTCTTTTAGTAATTTAGAAGCCTTTATTGATTGCAGACTTGGGTTTCTTGAAATTTCGATTCCTTGAACTTTATTTTCGTGAAGGTCACGGAAGGAAATGGTTCTATTATGACAGTGAATGTCAGCTTGATTTTTGTGGAGCCAATCCATTCCAAGGATCCTGTCAAAAACTCCCAAAGGTATAACTCTGAACTGAGAGTCAGTTATATTTTCATCTAGATGAATCTGAATACAATCTGTCTCAAGGATCCGTCTCTCAAGGTGAGTGAAAAGAATCTTCCCACTTATCAATTCAACTTGCATAGGTTTCCCTGATTTTTGATCTAAGACTATCTTACGAAAGCATCCAGGGGAAATGAAAGAATGAGTACTGCCTGAATCAATCAAAAGATTAAAAGGCTTACCTTGATACTCAGTTGGAGTATGAATGACAGAATTGACGGTTTGGTCCTTGGTTTTCAATTGCTGTATAAATTTGTTCTCCTTTTTCTTCCACTACTTCTGCTATTGTGACTGCTCTGGCTGATGCAGAGTCTGAGGCAGAACTCTTTCTCTTTGGTTGTCCCAATTCTGGGAAGGAGTGCTGAGGCTACTCTAGATAGAGGCAGACAGTTGTTGAGAGCTGGAGTTCTCTTAGGATTTCCTTGATTTGGGTGAGATGGATCCCAAAACACCGATTCTTACTTCTGAGCTCATTCCTCTGAATTCTTGAAAGAGGTGGGGCTCTTGAGAGAGAAAGTGTTCAGTGGGAAGGGTCTTCCTTCACTTATGAATCTCCCAGTATCCTGATTTTGAATTGGGCCTTGCTGCCTCTTTGGGGGAAGAAAGTTTGAAGTACTTCCCAAGGTTTGGAATCTTTTAAAGTTAGAGGGTGCAAGCTTTGGCGGGACCTTAACAACAAAGGCTTTGGCAAAGTCTTTTGCCATTCTTACTGCTTCGCCCTTTGAAACAGGTTTGGCATTCTTTACTGGCTCGTTCATTCCTCGAATGAATCTAGCCATCAGCTGCTCTTCATCCAATATTGCAGGGAATATTTGAGGAGAAGGACAAAAGCTTGATGGTACTCTTCAATTGTCCGGATATCCTGCTTTAATTCCAAGAACTCATTCATTTTAGTTTCAAGGAAGCCCGGAGGACAAAACCTCTTTTTGAGGTAAGCTTTAAGATCGGTCTAGGTCTGGGTATTTCAGTAGTCTCGCAGTGATTCTTCCAAGAGAGATCTTGGTCGTTTTCGTAATCTTTAACCTGGTGGCGAGAGCCATCTTGCTTCTCTCATTGTAGCCAGTTACATCAAAGTATTCCTCCATTGCCTCAATCCACTTTCCACTACTTCACCTAACTACTCCCCTTTACCCTTCAAGGAGAGCAGTTACATCAAAGTATTCCTTCATTGCCTCAATCCACTTTTCCACTACTTCACCTAACTGCTCCCCTTCACCCTTGAAGGGACCAGGCTGGGATCTGTGCAGGGCTTTTCGAACATCCGGATCTAACTCTTTGTCATCGGTCAGAGGATCTGGTTGCCTTGCACGGGCTGCGCACCTCATGACTCTGACAAAACAAGATTTTCGTCAACTTAACTTTGACAACAGATTTATGATTATTTAATTTTTTATGATTTATTCTTTAAACAGATAATTATTTCATCATACATCATGAAATAAGATTTACTCTGATAATTTTATTAACCATATTCACAATCATGAAAAT
The DNA here is from genome assembly GCF_041138505.1 of Cibotium barometz. NCBI lineage: Eukaryota > Viridiplantae > Streptophyta > Polypodiopsida > Cyatheales > Cibotiaceae > Cibotium > Cibotium barometz. Next base: position 1,721,375 of record NC_141073.1, read on the forward strand.
AATTTAGAATTTTTTTTGCAAAACATCCTTTATTATCAAAAGTTTTCGATATATACATAGAGCATCACGGTATTCTGGGAAGAGGTGGAGAGAATAAAGCAAAAGAGGTGGAGTGAATCAAGGAGAAATCAGTGGGATTAGATGCTTGGATGTAAACTCTATAAATTAAGGCATTGGCCTAATGAGAATTTGCTGGTTTTTAATTACCCATGCTTACATTAAACTATCAGTTAATTGCTCACTAATCAAGTCTTAATTATTGTCTAATCTTTTTATTAATGATGATAATGATTCTAGCATTTGATCCACCATAGCTCATCACATTGCTGCAAACTTAACATAGTATCAGGGCCTAGCCTAGAATCCATCAATTTATGAGCCCATTATCTTGCTAATCACATGACTAATTAAGATTAGTAAATAATTAAGTTTTTACCTCTTTTTTCAATTAGCCTTTATACCCTCACCTAGTGGAGGATCTCTCTCTCCCTTCATACATCAAATTAGCCCAAACCACTTTAGCCAAGCAAAGCTATAACCCTTGTGCTCCAGCCCATTCAAACAAAAGCTTAAACCGACAGTACACGCAGCAGTTCTACGTTATTTTGCAGGCGCCTATTTTTTGAAGGAAAAATGAGATCTCTGCTGCTCTAGATGCAATGGGTCTGATTCCTCTTGGCCCTAGGGGTTTTCAAGGGTGCTCTCTACAAGCTGGTGAAGACAGATTTTGATTTGACCAAGTCTACAGTGAGATCCAAGCTCTTCATCAAATCTGCACAGCACAGCAGGTGACTTTGGTAAAACAGAGATTAAGCATTCAATGTTTGGTCAAATCTTGTGTTTCTTGGCTTAATCCTCTATACTAGACTAATTGCTATTGATGGCCTTGAAAGGACTTGAGCTCATTTGAACTCTAAGGCCTCAGATCTGGAGTCCCTGCATACTCTATTTTTTACACACAAAACAGAGGATTAATTTGCTAATCAGTGATTAATCAGTACTAATCACTATTTGATTAATCAGTACTAATCACTATTTTTGGTGCAATTGAGGGTTCAAATTAACCATTGGGTATCTGATACAGATTCCTATAACTTCAGATTGTAATTCGGAGATGGTTTGATACTCCAACCATTCTGTACAGATTTGTTACCCTTGGTTTAATGTAATTTTTGGTGATTTTATGCTGATAAATATGTTGTAATCATCACCTAAACACCAGATTGAGTTGTAAAAGGTTAGACATTGCCCTTGAATCTTAAAATTAGATCAAGAGGTAAGACCCCCTTCACATCATCATGAGTACGGCACAAGAGATAGCCAAATTTAATTGGGAGCAGTTTTACACATGGCAGACAAAAACCATGTATCTGCTCATGAGAAAAAATCTGTGGGGGCTAGTTGAGGGAAGAGATGAATGCCTAGAGGTGAGGGAAAAATGAGTGGAAGAACAGAAATGAAAAGCATTGGGCCTTTCGCACTGAGTTTAAATGATGAAATCATTCATCACATCACAGGGATACAATGTGCAAAAGATGCAAGGATGAAAATAAATTATTTGGCACACAAGCTAAAAATTCAAAGATAAATCTATTAATACAATTTTACAAATTGGATATGAAGGAAAGTGAACCTTTAATCACACACTTGAACAAATATAAAAGCATTACGCACTAACTATCAGCCCATTGGCAAAAAGGTAAAAGATGATGAAGCACTAGCAGTGCTTCTGAAGAGTGTGGACAAAGGTGAATATGAAAACATTGTAGCAACATTAAAGAATGTACCTGAATTGAAGCTGCACGAGATAGAAGGAGCTCTACTAGAGTAAGAGACCAAGGTCAAAGAGAAGAAATGGTTGGACTCAACAACTGGAGAGGAAAAAGCATTCTTCAACCGAGGAGGATTCTCTCGAGGACGAGGACGAGGAAGAGGCAGAGTAGGAGGAAGGACCTTCACTTGTTGCCACAACTGTGGAAAGCCAGGACACATGGCAAGAGACTGCTACAACAAACTGAGTGGAGAAGGAACGACATCGGCAAACTTCATGGAGGCTCCTAAGGAAGTGGAGTCAGATCATCTTTTCTGAGAGAGAGAGAGAGAGAGAGAGAGAGAGAGAGAGAGAGAGAGAGAGAGAATCCCCACAACCCAATGTAACCTACCCCAATACACCCCAATAGAGTAAAACCACCTCTGAGCCACCGATGATGTAGGCCATGTGGTAGATGTATGTGTGAGCACTTTAGTCAAGGTCACGGGCACTTGTAGTAGCCTTGGACACATAGAGAGAGAGAGAGTGTGTCAAGGACTATGAGTTTAGGGACTTGAGGCACTAGTCGGGGACTACCAAATAGGAGAGAAACTTGGTATAGGGTCGAGGTGTGCTAGGATTATTCACTTGAGGGGGAGGTGTTGAAATATACAAGTGAATAGGGTGTGTGCGGGAACAAGCCCTTAGTAGCAAGAGGCTGTAAAAGAGAATCTATAAATGAGAGAGAAGCTATGAAAAGGTGAGAAGTATCTCCTACTAGGAGAGAATAAAGGGTAGCATGAGAAGATTTAGGATGTGTGGAGATATTCTGGGAAGAGGTGGAGTGAATCAAGGAGAAATCAGTGGGATTAGATGCTTGGATGTAAATTGAGGCATTGGCCTAATGAGAATTTGCTTGTTTTTGATTACCTATGCCTACATTAAGCTATCAGAATTGCTCACTAATCACATCTTAATTATCATCTAATCTTTTTATTAATGATGTTGATTCTAGCATTTGATCCACCATAGCTCATCACATTGCTACAAATTTAACATGGTATTTAGCCTAGAATCCATCAATTTATGAGCCCATTATCTTGCTAATCACCTGGCTAATTAGGATTAGGAGAAAATGAAGTTTTTACCTTTTTTTTCAATTAGCGTCTATACCCCCACCCAGTGGAGGAGCTCTCTCTCCCTTCATACATCAAATTAGCCCAAACCACTTTAGCCAAGCATAGCTAAAGAATGTACCTGAATTGAAGCTACATGAGATAGAAGGAGCTCTACAAGAGCAAGCGACCAAGGTCAAAGAGAAGAAATGGCTGGACTCAACAACTGGAGAGAAAAAAGCATTCTTCACCTGAGGAGGATTCTCTCGAGGACGAGGATGAGGAAGAGGCAGAGTAGGAGGAAGGACCTTCACTTATTGCCACAACTATGGAAAGCTAGGACACATGGCAAGAGACTGCATAGCAAACTGAGTGGAAAAGGAACGACATCGGCAAACTTCATGAAGGCTCCTAAGGAAGTGGAGTCAGATCATGAAGGCTCCTAAGGAAGTGGAGTCAGATCATCTTTTCTGAGAGAGAGAGAGAGAGAGAGAGAGAGAGAGAGAGAGAGAGAGAGAGAGAGAGAGAGAGAGAGAGAGAGAGAGACCCCACAAACCAATGTAACCTGCCGCAATAGAGTAAAACCACCTCTGAGCCACCGATGATGTAGGCCATGTGGTAGATGTATGTGTGAGCACTTTAGTCAAGGTCACGAGCACTTGTAGTAGCCTTGGACACATATAGAGAGAGAGAGAGAGAGAGAGAGAGAGAGAGAGAGAGAGAGAGAGAGAGAGTGTGTCAAGGACTATAAGTTTAGGGACTTGAGGCACTGGTCTCGCGGACTACCAAGTAAGAGGGAAACTTGGTATAGGGTCCAGGTGTGCTAGGATTATTCACTTAAGGGGAGCCGTTGAAATATACAAGTGAATAGGGTGTGTGCGGGAACAAGCCCTTAGCAAGAGGCTATAAAAAGAGAATCTATAAAAGAGAGAGAAGGTGTGAAAAGGTGAGAAGTATCTACTGGGGGAAGCATGAGAAGATTTAGGATGTGTGGAGATATTCTGGGAAGAGGTGGAGAGAATCAAGCAAAAGAGGTGGAGTGAATCAAGGAAAAATCAGTGGGATTAGATGCTTGGATGTAAACTCTATAAATTGAGGCATTGGCCTAATGAGAATTTGCTAGTTTTCGATTGCCCATGCCTACATTATGCTATCAATTAATTGCTCGCTAATCACATCTTAATTATCATCTAATCTCTTTATTAATGATGTTGATTCTAGCATTTGATCCACCATAGCTCATCACATTGCTACAAATTTAACATGGTATTTAGCCTAGAATCCATCAATTTATGAGCCCATTATCTTGCTAATCACTTGGCTAATTAGGATTAGGAGAAAATAAAGTTTTTACCTCTTTTTTCAATTAGCCTCTATACCCCCACCCAGTGGAGGAGCTCTCTCTCCCTTCATACATCAAATTAGCCCAAACCACTTTAGCCAAGCATAGCTAAAGAATGTACCTAAATTGAAGCTACACGAGATAGAAGGAGCTCTACAAGAGCAAGCGACCAGGGTCAAAGAGAAGAAATGGCTGGACTCAACAACTGGAGAGGAAAAAGCATTCTTCACCTGAGGAGGATTCTCTCGAGGACGAGGATGAGGAAGAGGCAGAGTAGGAGGAAGGACCTTCACTTATTGCCACAACTATGGAAAGCTAGGACACATGGCAAGAGACTGCTATAGCAAACCGAGTGGAGAAGGAACGACATCGGCAAACTTCATGAAGGCTCCTAAGGAAGTGGAGTCAGATCATAAGGAAGTGGAGTCAGATCATCTTTTCTGAGAGAGAGAGAGAGAGAGAGAGAGAGAGAGAGAGAGAGAGAGAGAGAGAGAGAGAGAGAGAGAGAGAGAGAGAGAGAGAGAGAGAGAGAGAAACCCCACAAACCAATGTAACCTGCCGCAATAGAGTAAAACCACCTCTGAGCCACCGATGATGTAGGCCATGTGGTAGATGTATGTGTGAGCACTTTAGTCAAGGTCACGAGCACTTGTAGTAGCCTTGGACACACATAGAGAGAGAGAGAGAGTGTGTCAAGGACTATGAGTTTAGGGACTTGAGGCACTGGTCTTGCGGACTACCAAGTAAGAGGGAAACTTGGTATAGGGTCCAGGTGTGCTAGGATTATTCACTTAAGGGGAGGCGTTGAAATATACAAGTGAATAGGGTGTGTGCGGGAACAAGCCCTTAGCAAGAGGCTATAAAAAGAGAATCTATAAAAGAGAGAGAAGCTGTGAAAAGGTGAGAAGTATCTACTGGGGGAAGCATGAGAAGATTTAGGATGTCTGGAGATATTCTGGGAAGAGGTGGAGAGAATCAAGCAAAAGCGGTGGAGTGAATCAAGGAAAAATCAGTGGGATTAGATGCTTGGATGTAAACTCTATAAATTGAGGCATTGGCCTAATGAGAATTTGCTAGTTTTTGATTGCCCATGCCTACATTAAGCTATCAATTAATTTCTTGCTAATCACATCTAATCTCTTTATTAATGATGTTGATTCTAGCATTTGATCCACCATAGCTCATCACATTGCTGCAAATTATCATCTAATCTCTTTATTAATGATGTTGATTCTAGCATTTAATCCACCATAGCTCATCACATTGCTGCAAATTTAACATGGTATCAGGGCCTAGCCTAGAATCCATCAATTTATGAGCCCATTATGTTGCTAATTACCTGGCTAATTAGGATTAGTAGATAATTAAGTTTTTACCTCTATTTTCAATAAGCCTCTATACCCCCAGGTGGTGGAGGAGCTCTCTCATCCTTCATACGTCAAATTAGCCCAAACCACTTTAGCCAAGCATACCTATAATCCTTGTGCTCCAGCCCATTCAAACAAAAGCTCAAATTGCCGGCGCACGCAGCAGTTCTACGTGATTTTGCAGGCACCTATTTTCTGAAGGAAAAATGAGATCCTTCTGCTCTAGATGCAATGGGTCTTGTTCCTCTTGGCCCTAGGGGTTTTCAAGGGTGCTCTACAAGCTGGTGAAGAGACAGATTTTGATTTGATCAAGACTACAATGAGATCTAAGCTCTTCATCAAATCTGTAAAACTGACGTTGGTGAAACAGAGATTAAGCATTCAATGTTTGGTCAAATCTTGGGTTTCTTGGCTTAATCCTCTACTAGACTAATTTCTGTTGATGGCCTTGAAAGGATTTGAGCTCATTTGAACTCTAAGGCCTCAGATCTAGACTCCCCCCCCGCATACTCTATTTTTTTACACACAAAATAGAGGATTAATTTGCTAATCACTGATTAATCAACACTTATCACTATTTTTTGGTGCAATTGAGGGTTCAAATTAACCATTGGGTATCTGATACAGATCCCTATAACTTCAGATTGCAATTCGAAGATGGTTTGATACTCCAACCATTCCGTATAGATTTGTTACCCTTGGTTTAATGTAATTTTTGATGATTTTATGCAATCTGTTGTAATCATCACCTAAACACCAGATTGAGTCGTGAAAGGGTAGACACTGCCGTTGAATCTTAAAATTAGACCCCCTTCACATCATCATGAGTACGGCACAAGAGAAAGCCAAATTTAATGGGGAGCAGTTTTACACATGGTAGACAAAAACCATGTATCTGCTCATGAGGGAAAATTTGTCGGGGTAGTTGAGGGAAGAGATGAATTCCCAGAGGTGAGAGGGGAAAATGAGTGGAAGAGCAGGAATGAAAAAGCATTGGGACTTATCGCACTCAGTTTAAATGATGAAATCATTCATCACATCACAGGGATACAATGGGCAAAAGATAAATGGAATGAAAAAGCATTGGGACTTATCGCACTCAGTTTAAATGATGAAATCATTCATCACATCATAGGGATACAATGGGCAAAAGATGCATGGGATGAAAATAAATTATTTGGCACACAAGCTAAAAATTCAAAGATAAATCTGTTAATGCAATTCTACAAATTGGATATGACGGAAAGTGAAACCTTTAATCACACACTTGAACAAATATAAAAGCATTAAGCAAAAACTGTTAGCCATTGGCAAAAAGGTAGAAGATGATGAGGCACTAGCAGTGTTTCTGAAGAGTGTGGACAAAGGTGAATATGAAAACATTGTAGCAACATTAAAGAATGTACCTGATTTGAAGCTGCAAGAGATAGAAGGAGCTCTACTAGAGCAAGAGACCATGGTCAAAGAGAAGAAATGGTTGGACTCAACAACTGGAGAGGAAAAAGCGTTCTTCACCCGAGGAGGATTCTCTCGAGGACAAGGACAAGGAAGAGGCAGAGTAGGAGGAAGGACAAGAAAGAGGCAGAGTAGGAGGAAGGACCTTCACTTGCCACAACTGTGGAAAGCGAGGACACATGGCAAGAGACTACTAGAGCAAACCCAGTGGAGAAGAAACGACATCGGCAAACTTCATGGAGGCTCCTAAGGAAGTGGAGTCAGATCATCTTTTCTGAGAGAGAGAGAGAGAGAGAGAGAGAGAGAGAGAGAGAGAGAGAGAGAAACCCCACAACCCAATGTAACCTGTCATCCCAATAGAGTAAAACCACCTCTGAGCCACCCCGATGATGTAGGCCATGTGGTAGATGTATGTGTGAGCACTTTAGTCAAGGTCACGGGCACTTGTAGTAGCCTTGGACACATAGAGAGAGAGAGTGTGTGTCAAGGACTATGAGTTTAGGGACTTGAGGCACTAGTAGCGGACTACCAAATAGGAGGGAAACTTGGTATAGGGTCGAGGGTGTGCTAGGATTATTCACTTGGGAGGTGTTGAAATATACAAGTGAATAGGGTGTGTGCGGGAACAAGCCCTTAGTAGCAAGAGGCTGTAAAAGAGAATCTGTAAATGAGAGAGAAGCTATGAAAAGGTGAGAAGTATCTCCTACTGGGAGAGGATAAAGGGTAGCATGAGAAGATTTAGGATGTGTGGAGATATTCTGGGAAGAGATGGAGAGAATTAAGCAAAAGAGGTGGAGTGAATCAAGGAGAAATCAGTGGGATTAGATGCTTGGATGTAAATTGAGGCATTGGCCTAATGAGAATTTGCTGGTTTTTGATTATCTATGCCTACATTAAGCTATCAATTAATTGCTCACTAATCACATCTTAATTATCATCTAATCTCTTTATTAATGATGTTGATTCTAGCATTTGATCCACCATAGCTCATCACATTGTTACAAATTTAACATGGTATTAGGACCTAGCCTAGAATCCATCAATTTATGAGCCCATTATCTTGCTAATCACTTGGCTAATTAGGATTAGGAGATAGTTAAGTTTTTACCTCTTTTTTCAATTAGCCTCTATACCCCCACCCAGTGGAGGAGCTCTCTCTCCCTTCATACATCAAATTAGCCCAAACCACTTTAGCCAAGCATAGCTAAAGAATGTACCTGAATTGAAGCTACACGAGATAGAAGGAGCTCTACAAGAGCAAGCGACCAGGGTCAAAGAGAAGAAATGGCTGGACTCAACAACTGGAGAGGAAAAAGCATTCTTCACCTGAGGAGGATTCTCTCGAGGACGAGGATGAGGAAGAGGCAGAGTAGGAGGAAGGACCTTCACTTATTGCCACAACTATGGAAAGCTAGGTCACATGGCAAGAGACCGCTATAGCAAATCGAGTGGAGAAGGAACGACATCGGCAAACTTCATGAAGGCTCCTAAGGAAGTGGAGTCAGATCATCTTTTCAGAGAGAGAGAGAGAGAGAGAGAGAGAGAGAGAGAGAGAGAGAGAGAGAGAGAGAGAGAGAGAGAGAGAGAGAGAGAGAGAGAGAGAGAGAGAGAGAAACCCCACAAACCAATGTAACCTGTCGCAATAGAGTAAAACCACCTCTGAGCCACCGATGATGTAGGCCATGTGGTAGATGTATGTGTGAGCACTTTAGTCAAGGTCACGAGCACTTGTAGTAGCCTTGGACACATAGAGAGAGAGAGAGTGTGTGTGTGTCAAGGACTATGAGTTTAGGGACTTGAGGCACTGGTCGCGGACTACCAAGTAAGAGGGAAACTTGGTATAGGGTCCAGGTGTGCTAGGATTATTCACTTAAGGGGAGGCGTTGAAATATACAAGTGAATAGGTTGTGTGCGGGAACAAGCCCTTAGCAAGAGGCTATAAAAATAGAATCTATAAAAGAGAGAGAAGCTATGAAAAGGTGAGAAGTATCTACTGGGAAGCATGAGAAGATTTAGGATGTGTGGAGATATTCTGGGAAGAGGTGGAGAGAATCAAGCAAAAGAGGTGGAGTGAATCAAGGAAAAATCAGTGGGATTAGATGCTTGGATGTAAACTCTATAAATTGAGGCATTGGCCTAAATGAGAATTTGTTAGTTTTTGATTGCCCATGCCTACATTAAGCTATCATCGCTAATCTTTGAATTTTTTAGCTTGTGTGCCAAATAATTTATTGAGTTCATCCCATGCATCTTTTGCCCATTGTATCCCTATGATGTGATGAATGATTTCATCATTTAAACTGAGTGCGATAAGTCCCAATGTTTTTCATTCCTGCTCTTCCACTCATTTTTCCCTCTCTATTTTGGGCGCTCATCTCTTCCCTCAACTACTCCCACATATTTTTCCACATGAGCAGATACATGGTTTTTGTCTACCATGTGTAAAACTGCTTCCCATTAAATTTGGCTATCTCTTGTGCCGTACTCATGATGATGTGAAGGGGGTCTTACCTCTTGATCCAATTTTAAGATTAAAGGGCAGTGTCTACACTTTCACAACTCAATCTGGTGTTTAGGTGATGATTACAACAGATTTATCAACAGATTTATCAGCAGCATAAAATCACATTAAACCAATTAAAGGGTAACAAATCTATACGGAATGGTTGGAGTATCAAACCATCTCCGAATTGCAATCTGAAGTTATAGGGATCTGTATCAGATACCCAATGGTTAATTTAAATCCTCAAATTACACAAAAAATAGATATAAGTGTTGATTAATCACTGATTAGCAAATTAATCCTCTATTTTGTGTGCAAAAAATAGAGTATGTGGGGAGTCCAGATCTGAGGCCTTAGAGTTCAAATGAGCTCAAATCCTTTCAAGGCCATCAATAGAAATTAGTCTAGTAGAGCATTAAGCCAAGAAACACAAGATTTGACCAAACATTGAATGCTTAATCTCTGTTTTTACCAACGTCACCTTCAGATTTGATGAAGAGCTTAGATCTCATTGTAGTCTTGATCAAATCAAAATCTATCTTCACAGCTTGTAGAGCACCCTTGAAAACCCCTAGGGCCAAGAGGAATCAGACCCATTGCATCTAGAGCAGCAGAGATCTTATTTTTCCTTCAGAAAATAGATGCCTGCAAAATCGCGTAGAACTGCTACGTTCGCGATAGTTTGAGCTTTTGTTTGAATGGGCTGGAGCAGAAGGGTTATAGCTATGCATGGCTAAAGTGGGTTGGCCTAATTTGATGTATAAAGTAAGAGAGAGATCCTCCACCAGCTGGGGGTATAGAGCTAATTGAAAATAGAGGTAAAAACTTAATTATCTACTAATCCTAATTAGCCAAATGATTAGTAAGATAATGGGGTCATAAATTGATGGATTCTAAGCTAGGCCCTGATACCATGTTAAATTTGCAGCAATGTGATGAGCTACGGTGGATCAAATGCTAGAATCAACATCATTAATAAAGAGATTAAATGATCATTAATAAAGAGATTAGATGATAATTAAGATGTTGATTAATAAAGAGATTAAATGATCATTAATAAAGAGATTAGATGATAATTAAGATGTGATTAGTGAGCAATTAACTGATAGCTTAATGTAGGCATGGGTAATCAAAACCAGCAAATTCTCATTAGGCCAATGCCTTAATTTATAGAGTTTACATCCAAGCATCTAATCGCACTGATTTCTCCTTGATTCACTCCACCTCTTTGCTTGATTCTCTCCACCTATTCCCAGAATATCTCCACACATCCTAAATCTTCTCATGCTACCCTTTATTCTCTCCTAGTAGTAGATACTTCTCACCTTTTCACAGCTTCTCTCTCTTTTATAGATTCTCTTTTTATAGCCTCTTGCTAAGGGCTTGTTCCCGCACACACCCTATTCACTTGTATATTTCCACACCTCCCCTCAAGTGAATAATCCTAGCACACCTGGACCCTATACCAAGTTTCCCTCTTCCGCGACCAGTGCCTTAAAGTCCCTAAACTCATAGTCCTTGACTCTCTCTCTCTCTCTCTCTCTCTCTCTCTCTCTCTCTCTCTCTACGTGTGTGTCGAACGCTACTACAAGTGCTCGTGACCTTGACTAAAGTGCTCACACATACATCTATCACATGGCCTACATTATCGGTGGCTCAGAGGTGGTTTTTTGCTCCACCTCTTTTGCTTGATTCTCTCCACCTCTTCCCAGAATATCTCCACACATCCTAAATCTTCTCATGCTACCCTTTATTCTCTCCCAGTAGTAGATACTTCTCACCTTTTTATAGCTTCTGTCTCATTTACAGATTCTCTTTTACAGCCTTGCTACTAAGGGCTTGTTCCCGCACACACCCTATTCACTTGTATATTTCAACACCTCCCCCTCAAGTGAATAATCCTAGCACACCTCGACCCTATACCAAGTTTCCCTCCTACTTGGTAGTCCGCGACTAGTGCCTCAAGTCCGCGACTAGTGCCTCAAGTCCCTAAACTCATAGTCCTTGACACACTCTCTCTCTCTCTCTATGTGTCCAAGGCTACTACAAGTGCTTGTGACCTTGACTAAAGTGCTCACACATACATCTACCACATGGCCTACATCATTGGTGGCTCAGAGGTGGGTTTTACTCTATTGGGGTAGGTTACATTGGGTTGTGGGGTTTCTCTCTCTCTCTCTCTCTCTCTCTCTCTCTCTCTCTCTCTCTCTCTCTCTCTCTCTCAGAAAAGATGATCTGACTCCACTTTCTTAGGAGCCTCCATAAAGTTTGCCGATGTCGTTCCTTCTCCACTCGGTTTGTTGTAGCAGTCTCTTGCCATGTGTCCTGGCTTTCCACAGTTGTGGCAACAAGTGAAGGTCCTTCCTCCTACTCTTCTTCCTTGTCCTCGTCCTCGTCCTCTTCCTCGTCCTCGTCCTCGTCCTCGCGAGAGAATCCTCCTCGGGTGAAGAATGCTTTTTCCTCTCTAGTTGTTGAGTCCAACCATTTCTTCTCTTTGACCTTGGTCTCTTACTCTAGTAGAGCTCCTTCTATCTCGTGCAGCTTCAATTCAGGTACATTCTTTAATGTTGCTACAATGTTTTCATATTCACCTTTGTCCACACTCTTCAGAAGCACTGCTAGTGCCTCATCATCTTTTACCTTTTGTCAATGGGCTGATAGTTGTTGCTTAATGCTTTTATATTTGTTCAAGTGTGTGATTAAAGATTCACTTTCCTTCATATCCAATTTGTAGAATTGCATTAACAGATTTATCTTTGAATTTTTAGCTTGTGTGCCAAATAATTTATTGAGTTTATCCCATGCATCTTTTGCCCATTGTATCCTTGTGATGTGATGAATGATTTCATCATTTAAACTGAGTGCGATAAGTCCCAATGCTTTTTTCATTCCTGCTCTTTCACTCATTTTCCCCTCTCACCTCTGGGAATTCATCTCTTCCCTCAACTACCCCCACAGATTTTTCCTTATGAGCATATACATGGTTTTTGTCTACCATGTGTAAAACTGCTCCCCATTGAATTTGGCTATCTCTTGTGCTGTACTCATGATGATGTGAAGGGGGTCTTACCTCTCTTGATCCAATTTTAAGATTCAAGGGCAGTGTCTACCCTTTCACAACTCAATCAAGTGTTTAGGTGATGATTACAACAACAGATTTATCAGCATAAAATCACCAGAAATTACATTAAACGAAGGGTAACAAATCTATACGGAATGGTTGGAGTATCAAACCATCTTCGAATTACAATCTGAAGTTATAGGGATCTGTATCAGATACCCAATGGTTAATTTGAACCCTCAATTGCACCAAAAAATAGTGATAAGTATTGATTTATCACTGATTAGCAAATTAATCCTCTATTTTGTATGCAAAAAACAGAGTATGCAACAAGGAGTCCAGATCTGAGGCCCTAGAGGTTAAATGAGCTCAAATCCTTTCAAGGCCATTAATAGAAATTAGTCTAGTAGAGGATTAACCCAAGAAACACAAGATTTGATCAAACATTGAATGCTTAATCTCTATTTTACCAACGTCACCTGTAGATTTGATGAAGAGCTTAGATCTCATTGTAGTCTTGATCAAATCAAAATCTATCTTCACCAGCTTGTAGAGCACCCTTGAAAACCCCTAGGGCCAAGAGGAATCAGACCCATTGCATCTGGAGCAGCAGAGATCTCATTTTTTCCTTTAGAAAATAGGCGCCCTACAAAATCACGTAGAACTGCTGTCTGCGCCGGTCTGCGCGCCGGTGGTTTGAGCTTTTGTTTGAATGGGCTGGAGTACAAGGGTTATAGCTATGCTTGGCTAAAGTGGTTTGGGCTAATTTGATGTATGAAGGAAGAGAGAGCTCCTCCACCAGCTAGGGGTATAGCTTTTGTTTGAATGGACTGGAGTACAAGGGTTATAGCTATGCTTGGCTAAAGTGGTTTGGGCTAATTTGATGTATGAAGGAAGAGAGAGCTCCTCCACCAGCTAGGGGTATAGCGACTAATTGAAAATAGAGGTAAAAAATTAATTATCTACTAATTCTAATTAGCCAAGTGATTAGCAAGATAATGGACTCATAAATTGATGGATTCTAGGCTAGGCCCTGATACCATGTTAAAATTTGTAGCAATGTGATGAGCTATGGTGAATCAATTGCTAGAATCAACATCATTAATAAAGAGATTAGATGATAATTAAGACGTGATTAGTGAGCAATTAATTGATAGCTTAATGTAGGCATGGATAATCAAAAACCAGTAAATTCTCATTAGGCCAATGCCTCAATTTATAGAGTTTACATCCAAGAATCTAATCCCACTGATTTCTCCTTGATTCACTCCACCTCTTTTGCTTGATTCTCTCCACCTCTTCCCAGAATATCTCCACACATCCTAAATCTTCTCATGCTACCCTTTATTCTCTCCCAGTAGATACTTCTCACCTTTTCACAGCTTCTCTCTCTTTTATAGATTCTCTTTATAGCGCCTCTTGCTAAGGGCTTGTTCCCGCACACACCCTATTCACTTATATTTACAACACCTCCCCCTCAAGTGAATAATCCTAGCACACCTGGACACTATACCAAGTTTTCCCATTACTTGGTAGTCCGCGACCAGTGCCTCAAGTCCCTAAACTCATAGTCCTTGACTCTCTCTCTCTCTCTCTCTCTCTCTCTCTCTCCTCTCTCTCTCTCTCTCTCTCTCTCTCTCTCTCTATGTGTCGAAGGCTACTACAAGTGCGACCTTGACTAAAAAGCTCACACATACATCTACCACATGGCCTACATCATCGGTGGCTCAGAGGTGGTTTTACTCTATTGGGATGACAGGTTACATTGGGTTGTGGGGTCTCTCTCTCTCTCTCTCTCTCAGAAAAGATGATCTGACTCCACTTCCTTAGGAGCCTCCATGAAGTTTGCCGATGTCGTTCCTTCTCCACTGGGTTTGCTCTAGCAGTCTCTTGCCATGTGTCCTCGCTTTCCACAGTTGTGGCAAGTGAAGGTCCTTCCTCCTACTCTGCCTCTTCCTTGTCCTTCCTCCTACTCTGCCTCTTCCTTGTCCTTGTCCTCGAGAGAATCCTCCTCGGGTGAAGAATGCTTTTTCCTCTCCAGTTGTTGAGTCCAGCCATTTCTTCTCTTTGACCATGGTCCTCTTGCTCTAGTAGAGCTCCTTCTATCTCTTGCAGCTTCAAATCAGGTACATTCTTTAATGTTGCTACAATGTTTTCATATTCACCTTTGTCCACACTCTTCAGAAACACTGCTAGTGCCTCATCATCTTCTACCTTTTTGCCAATGGCTAACAGTTTTGCTTAATGCTTTTATATTTGTTCAAGTGTGTGATTAAAGGTTCACTTTCCGTCATATCCAATTTGTAGAATTGCATTAACAGATTTATCTTTGAATTTTTAGCTTGTGTGCCAAATAATTTATTTTCATCCCATGCATCTTTTGCCCATTGTATCCCTATGATGTGATGAATGATTTCATCATTTAAACTGAGTGCGATAAGTCCCAATGCTTTTTCATTCCTACTCTTCCACTCATTTTCCCCTCTCACCTCTGGGAATTCATCTCTTCCCTCAACTACCCCGACAGATTTTCCCTCATGAGCAGATACATGGTTTTTGTCTACCATGTGTAAAACTGCTCCCCATTAAATTTGGCTCTCTTGTGCCGTACTCATGATGATGTGAAGGGGGTCTAATTTTAAGATTCAATAGCAGTGTCTACTCACATGGCCTACATCATCGGTGGCTCAGAGGTGGTTTTACTCTATTGCGGCAGGTTACATTGGTTTGTGGGGTTTCTCTCTCTCTCTCTCTCTCTCTCTCTCTCTCTCTCTCTCTCTCTCTCTCTCTCTCTCTCTCTCTCTCTCTCAGAAAAGATGATCTGACTCCACTTCCTTAGGAGCCTTCATGAAGTTTGCCGATGTTGTTCCTTCTCCACTCGGTTTGCTATAGCAGCCTCTTGCCATGTGTCCTAGCTTTCCATAGTTGTGGCAATAAGTGAAGGTCCTTCCTCCTACTGTGCCTCTTCCTCATCCTCGTCCTCGAGAGAATCCTCCTCCAGTTGTTGAGTCCAGCCATTTCTTCTCTTTGACCCTGGTCGCTTGCTCTTGTAGAGCTTCTTCTATATTCAGGTACATTCTTTAGCTATGCTTGGCTAAAGTGGTTTGGGCTAATTTGATGTATGAAGGGAGAGAGAGCTCCTCCACTAGGTGGGGGTATAGAGGCTAATTGAAAAAAGAGGTAAAAACTTAATTATCTCCTAATCCTAATTAGCCAGGTGATTAGCAAGATAATGGGCTCATAAATTGATGGATTCTAGGCTAGGCCCTAATACCATGTTAAATTTGTAGCAATGTGATGAGCTATGGTGGATCAAATGCTAGAATCAACATCATTAATAAAGAGATTAGATGATAATTAAGATGTGATTAGTGAGCAATTAACTGATAGCTTAATGTGGGCATAGGTAATCAAAAACCAGCAAATTCTCATTAGGCCAATGCCTCAATTTACATCCAAGCATCTTAATTTGCTAATCAGTGATTAATCATTACTTATCACTATTTTTTGGTGCAATTGAGGGTTCAAATTAACCATTGGGTATCTGATACAGATCCCTATAACTTCAGATTGCAATTCGGAGATGGTTTGATACTCCAACCATTCTGTATAGATTTGTTACCCTTCGTTTAATGTAATTCTTGTTGATTTTATGCTGATAAATATATTGTAATCATCACCTAAACACTTGATTGAGTTGTGAAAGGGTAGACACTGCCCTTGAATCTTAAAATTGGATCAAGAGAGGTAAGACCCCCTTTACATCATCATGAGTACGGCACAAGAGATAGCCAAATTTAATAGGGAGCAGTTTTACACATGGTAGACAAAAACCATGTATCTGCTCATGAGGAAAAACCTGTGGGGGTAGTTGAGGGAAGAGATGAATTCCCAGAGGTGAGAGGGGAAAATGAGTGAAAGATCAGGAATGAAAAAGCATTGGGACTTATTGCACTTAGTTTAAATGATGAAATCATTCATCACATCACAGGGATACAATGGGCAAAAGATGCATGGGATAAACTCAATAAATTATTTGGCACACAAGCTTAAAAATTCAAAGATAAATTTGTTAATGCAATTCTAAAAATTGGATATGAAGGAAAGTGAACCTTTTATCACACACTTGAACAAATATAAAAGCATTAAGCAAAAACTGTCAGCCATTGGCAACAAAAAGGTAGAAGATGATGAGGCACTAGCAGTGCTTCTGAAGAGTGTGGACAAAGGTGAATATAAAAACATTGTAGCAACATTAAAGAATGTACCTGAATTGAGCTTCACGAGATAGAAGGAGCTCTAGTAGAGCAAGAGACCAGGGTCAAAGAGTAGAAATGGCTGGACTCAACAACTGGAGAGGGCAAGAGACTGCTAGAGCAATCCTAGTGTGGAGAAGGAACGATATCGGCAAACTTCATGGAGGCTCCTAAGGGAAGTGGAGTCAGATCATCTTTTCTGAGAGAGAGAGAGAGAGAGAGAGGAGAGAGAGAGAGAGAGAGAGAGAGAGAGAGAGAGAGAGAGAGAGAGAGAGAGAGAGAGAGAGAGAGAGAGAGAGACCCCATAACCCAATATAACCTGCCATCCCAATAGAGTAAAACCACCCCATGGAGGCTCCTAAGGAAGTGGAGTCAGATCATCTTTTCTGAGAGATAGAGAGAGAGAGAGACCCCACAACCCAATATAACCTGCCATCCCAATAGAGTAAAACCACCTCTGAGCCACTGATGATGTAGGCCATGTGGTAGATGTATGTGTGAGCACTTTAGTCAAGGTCACGAGCACTAGTAGCCTTTGACACACACACACATAGAGAGAGAGAGAGAGAGAGAGAGAGAGAGAGAGAGAGAGAGAGAGAGAGAGAGAGAGAGTATCAAGGACTATGAATTTAGGGACTTGAGGCACTGGTCGCGGCGGCGGACTACCAAGTAAGAGGGAAACTTGGTATAGGGTCCAGGTGTGCTAGGATTATTCATTTGAGGGGGAGGTGTTGTAAATATAAGTGAATAGGGTGTGTGCGGGAACAAGCCCTTAGCAAGAGGCACTATAAAGAGAATCTATAAAAGAGAGAGAAGTTGTGGAAAGGTGAGAAGTATCTACTGGGAGAGAATAAAGGGTAGCATGAGAAGATTTAGGATGTGTGGAGATATTCTGGGAAGAGGTGGAGAGAATCAAGCAAAAGAGGTGGAGTGAATCAAGGAGAAATCAGTGGGATTAGATTCTTGGATGTAAACTCTATAAATTGAGGCATTGGCCTAATGAGAATTTGCTGGTTTTTGATTACCCATGCCTACATTAAGCTATCAGTTAATTGCTCATTGATCACGTCTTAGTTATCATCTAATCTCTTTATTAATGATGTTGATTCTAGCAATTGATCCACCATAGCTCATCACATTGCTACAAATTTAACATGGTATCAGGGCCTAGCCTAGAATCCATCAATTTATGAGCCCATTATCTTGCTAATCACTTGGCTAATTAGGATTAGTAGATAATTAAGTTTCTACCTCTATTTTCAATTAGTCTCTATACCCCCAGCTGGTGGAGGAGCTCTCTCTTCCTTCATACATCAAATTAGCCCAAACCACCGTGCAGGCAGCAGTTCTACGCGATTTTATAGGCGCCTATTTTCTGAAGAAGAAATGAGATCTCTGCTGCTCCAGATGTAATGGGTCTGATTCCTCTTGGCCCTAGGGGGTTTCAAGGGTGCTCTACAAGTTGGTGAAGATAGATTTTGATTTGATCAAGACTACAATGAGATCTAAGCTCTTCATCAAATCTGCAGTAGAGCAGGTGACGTTGGTAAAACAGAGATTAAGCATTCAATGTTTGGTCAAATCTTGTGTTTCTTTACTTAATCCTCTACTAGACTAATTTCTATTAATGGCCTTGAAAGGATTTAAGCTCATTTAAACTCTAGGGCCTCAGATCTGGACTCCTTGCATACTCTGTTTTTTGCACATAAAATAGAGGATTAATTTACTAATCAGTGCTTAATCAACACTTATCACTATTTTTTGGTGCAATTAAGGA
>NC_141073.1:1745000-1785000 GCF_041138505.1 Cibotium barometz
CCTAAGGAAGAAAGTGGAGTCAGATCATCTTTTCAGAGAGAGAGAGAGAGAGAGAGAGAGAGAGAGAGAGAGAGAGAGAGAGAGAGAGAGAGAGAGAGAGAGAGAGAGAGAGAGAGAGAGAGAGAGAAACCCCACAACCCAATGTAACCTGTCGTCCCAATAGAGTAAAACCACCTTTGAGCCACCAATGATGTAGGCCATGTGGTAGATGTATGTGTGAGCAATTTAGTCAAGGTCACGAGCACTTGTAGTAGCCTTCGCACATAGAGAGAGAGAGAGAGAGAGAGAGAGAGAGAGAGAGAGAGAGAGAGAGAGAGAGAGAGAGTCAAGGACTATGAGTTTAGGGACTTGAGGCACTAGTCGTGGACTACCAAGTAACAGGGAAACTTGGTATAGGTTACAGGTGTGCTAGGATTATTCACTTGAGGGGAGGTGTTGTAAATATAAGTGAATAGGGTGTGTGCGGGAACAAGCCCTTAGCAAGAGGCGCTATAAAGAGAATCTATAAAAGAGAGAGAAGCTATGAAAAGGTGAGAAGTATCTACTGGGAGAGAATAAAGGGTAGCATGAGAAGATTTAGGATGTGTGGAGATATTCTAGGAAGAGGTGGAGAGAATCAAGCAAAAGAGGTGGAGTGAATCAAGGAGAAATCAGTGGGATTAGATTCTTGGATTTAAACTCTATAAATTGAGGCATTGGCCTAATGAAAATTTGCTGGTTTTTGATTACCTATGCCTACATTAAGCTATCAGTTAATTGCTCACTAATCACATCTTAATTATCATCTAATCTCTTTATTAATGATGTTGATTCTAGCAATTGATCCACCATAGCTCATCACATTGCTACAAATTTAACATGGTATCAGGGCCTAGCCTAGAATCCATCAATTTATGAGCCCATTATCTTGCTAATCACTTAGCTAATTAGGATTAGTAGATAATTAAGTTTTTACCTCTATTTTCAATTAGTCTCTATACCCCCAGTTGGTGGAGGAGCTCTCTCTTCCTTCATACATCAAATTAGCCCAAACCACTTTAGCCAAGCATAGCTATAACCCTTGTACTCCAGCCCATTCAAACAAAAGCTCAAACCGCCAGCGCAGGCAACAGTTCTACGCGTAGGTGCCTATTTTTTGAAGGAAAAATGAGATCTCTGCTGCTCCAGAGGCAATGGGTTTGATTTCTCTTGGCCCTAGGGGTTTTCAAGGGTGCTCTACAAGCTGGTGAAGACAGATTTTGATTTGATCAAGACTACAATGATATCTAAGCTCTTCATCAAATCTACAGTAGAGCAGGTGACGGTAAAACAGAGATTAAGCGTTCAAAGTTTGGTCAAATCTTGTGTTTCTTGGTT
Organism: Cibotium barometz; assembly: GCF_041138505.1. Classification (NCBI taxonomy): domain Eukaryota; kingdom Viridiplantae; phylum Streptophyta; class Polypodiopsida; order Cyatheales; family Cibotiaceae; genus Cibotium; species Cibotium barometz. Next base: position 1,746,357 of record NC_141073.1, read on the forward strand.
TAATCCTCTACTAGACTAATTTCTATTAATGGCCTTGAAAGGATTTGAGCTCATTTGAACTCTAGGGCCTCAGATCTAGACTCCTTGCATACTCTATTTTTTGCACACAAAATAGAGGATTAATTTGCTAATCAATGATTAATCAACACTTATCACTATTTTTTGGTGCAATTGAGGGTTCAAATTAACCATTAAGTATCTAATACAGATCCCTATAACTTCAGATTGCAATTCGGAGATGGTTTGATACTCCAACCATTCCGTATAGATTTGTTACCCTTGGTTTAATGTAATTTTTGGTGATTTTATGCTGATAAATCTGTTGTAATCATCACCTAAACACTTGATTGAGTTGTAAAAGGGTAGACACTGCCCTTGAATCTTAAAAATTGGATCAAGAGAGGTAAGACCCCCTTCACATCATCATGAGTACGGCACAAGAGATAGCCAAATTTAATGGGGAGCAGTTTTACACATGGTAGACAAAAACCATGTATCTGCTCATGAGGAAAAATCTGTGGGGCTAGTTGAGGGAAGAGATGAATTCCCAGAGGTGAGAGGGGAAAATGAGTGAAAGAGCAAGAATGAAAAAGCATTGGGACTTATCGCACTCACAGTTTAAATGATGAAATCATTCATCTTATCTCACAGGGATACAATGGGCAAAAGATGCATGGGATAAACTCAATAAATTATTTGGCACACAGGCTAAAAATTCAAAGATAAATCTGTTAATGCAATTCTACAAATTGGATATGAAGGAAAGTGAACCTTTAATCACACACTTCAACATTAAGCAAAAACTGTCAGCCCATTGGCAAAAAAGGTAGAAGATGATGAGGCACTAGCAGTGCTTCTGAAGAGTGTGGACAAAGGTGAATATGAAAACATTGTAGCAACATTAAAGAATGTATCTGAATTGAAGCTGCATGAGATAGAAGGAGCTCTACTAGAGCAAGAGACCAGGATCAAAGAGTAGAAATGGCTTTAATCACACACTTGAACAAATATAAAAGCATTAAGCAAAAACTGTCAGCCATTGGCAAAAAGGTAGAAGATGATGAGGCACTTGCAGTGCTTCTGAAGAGTGTGGACAAAGGTGAATATAAAAACATTGTAGCAACATTAAAGAATGTACTTGAATTTAGCTGCACGAGATAGAAGGAGCTCTACTAGAGCAAGAGACGAGATCAAAGAGTAGAAATGGCTGGACTTAACATTTAGAGAGGGCAAGAGACTACTAGAGCAAACCCAGTGGAGAAGGAACGACATCGGCAAACTTCATGGAGCCTCTAAGGAAGTGGAGTCAGATCATCTTTTCTGAGAGAGTCTTTTTTGAGAGAGAGAGAGAGAGAGAGAGAGAGAGAGAGAGAGAGAGAGAGAGAGACCCCACAACCCAATGTAACCTGTCATCCCAATAGAGTAAAACCACCTCTCAGAGCCACCGATGATGTAGGCCATGTGGTAGATGTATGTGTGAGCACTTTAGTCAAGGTCACGAGCACTTGTAGTAGCCTTCGACACAGAGAGAGAGAGAGAGAGAGAGAGAGAGAGAGAGAGAGAGAGAGAGAGAGAGAGAGAGAGAGAGAGAGAGTCAAGGACTATGAGTTTAGGGACTTGAGGCACTGGTCGCGGACTACCAAGTAATAGGGAAACTTGGTATAGGGTCCAGGTGTGCTAGGATTATTCACTTGAGGGGGAGGTGTTGTAAATATAAGTGAACAGAGTGTGTGCGGGAACATACCCTTAGCAAGAGGCGCTATAAAGAGAATCTATAAAAGAGAGAGAAGCTGTGAAAAGGTGAGAAGTATCTACTGCGAGAGAATAAAGGGTAGCATGAGAAGATTTAGGATGTGTGGAGATATTCTGGGAAGAGGTGGAGAGAATCAAGCAAAAGAGGTGGAGTGAATCAAGGAGAAATCAGTGGGATTAGATTCTTGGATGTAAACTCTATAAATTGAGGCATTGGTCTAATGAGAATTTGCTAATTTTTTATTACCTATGCCTTCATGAAGCTATCAGTTAATTGCTCACTAATCACGTCTAAAAATTATCATCTAATCTCTTTATTAATGATGTTGATTCTAGCAATTGATCCACCATAGCTCATCACATTGCTGCAAATTTAACATGGTATCAGGGCCTAGCCTAGAATCTATCAATTTATGAGCCCATTATCTTGCTAATCACTTGGCTAATTAGAATTAGTAGAGATAATTAAGTTTTTACCTCTATTTTCAATTAGTCTCTATACCCCCAGCTGGTGGAGGAGCTCTCTCTTCCTTCATACATCAAATTAGCCCAAACCACTTTAGCCAAGCATAGCTATAACCCTTGTACTCCAGCCCATTCAAACAAAAGCTCAAACCGCCGACGCAGGCAGCAGTTCTACGCGATTTTGTAGGTGCCTATTTTTTGAAGGAAAAATGAGATCTCTGCCGCTCCAGAGGCAATGGGTTTGATTTCTCTTTGGCCCTAGGGGTTTTCAAGGGTGCTCTACAAGCTGGTGAAGACAGATTTTGATTTGATCAAGACTAAAATGAGATCTAAGCTCTTCATCAAAATCTGCAGTAGCAGGTGACGTTGGTAAAATAGAGATTAAGCATTCAATGTTTGGTCAAATCTTGTGTTTCTTGGCTTGATCCTCTACTAGACTAATTTCTATTAATGGCCTTGAAAGGATTTGAGCTCATTTGAACTCTAGGGCCTCAGATCTAGACTCCTTGCATACTCTATTTTTTGCACACAAAATAGAGGATTAATTTGCTAATCAGTGATTAATCAACACTTATCACTATTTTTTGGTGCAATTGAGGGTTCAAATTAACCATTAAGTATCTAATACAGATCCCTATAACTTTAGATTGCAATTCGGAGATGGTTTGATACTCCAACCATTCTGTATAGATTTGTTACCCTGGTTTAATGTAATTTCTGGTGATTTGATGCTGATAAATCTGTTTGTTGTAATCATCACCTAAACACTTGATTGAGTTGTGAAAGGGTAGACACTGCCCTTGAATCTTAAAATTGGATCAAGAGAGGTAAGACCCCTTCACATCATCATGAGTACGGCACAAGAGATAGCCAAATTTAATGGGGAGCAGTTTTACACATGGTAGACAAAAACCATGTATCTGCTCATGAGGAAAAATCTATGGGGGTAGTTGAGGGAAGAGATAAATTCCCAGAGGTGAGAGGGGAAAATGAGTGAAAGAGCAGGAATGAAAAAGCATTGGGACTTATCGCACTCAGTTTAAATGATGAAATCATTCATCACATCATAAGGATACAATGGGCAAAAGATGCATGGGATAAACTCAATAAATTATTTGGCACACAAGCTAAAAATTCAAAGATAAATCTGTTAATGCAATTCTACAAATTGGATATGAAGGAAAGTGAACCTTTAATCACACACTTGAACAAATATAAAAGCATTAAGCAACAACTATCAGCCCATTGACAAAAGGTAAAAGATGATGAGGCATTAGCAGTGCTTCTGAAGAGTGTGGACAAACGTGAATATGAAAACATTGTAGCAACATTAAAGAATGTACCTGAATTGAAGCTGCACGAGATAGAAGGAGCTCTACTAGAGCAAGAGACAAGGGTGAAAGAGAAGAAATGGCTGGACTGAACCTTTAATCACACACTTGAACAAATATAAAAGCATTAAGTAAAAACTGTCAGCCACATTGGCAAAAAGGTAGAAGATAATGAGGCACTAGCAGTGCTTCTGAAGAGTGTGGACAAAGATGAATATGAAAACATTGTAGCAACATTAAAGAATGTACCTGAATTGAAGCTGCACGAGATAGAAGGAGCTCTACTAGCACAAGAGACTAGGGTCAAAGAGTAGAAATGGCTGGACTCAACACTGGAGAGGGCAAGAGACTGCAGTGGAGAAGGAACGACATCAAAAAACCTAATGGAGGCTCCTAAGGAAGTGGAGTCAGATCATCTTTTGTGAGAGAGAGAGAGAGAGAGAGGAGAGAGAGAGAGAGAGAGAGAGAGAGAGACCCCACAACCCAATGTAACGTGCCGTCCCAATAGAGTAAAACCACCTCTGAGCCACCGATAATGTAGGCCATGTGGTAGATGTATGTGTGAACACTTTAGTCAATGTAACGAGCACTTGTAGTAGCCTTCGACACATAGAGAGAGAGAGAGAGAGAGAGAGAGAGAGAGAGAGAGAGAGAGAGAGAGAGAGAGAGAGAGAGAGAGAGAGAGAGAGAGAGAGAGAGAGAGTGTGTCAAGGACTATGAGTTTAGGGACTTGAGGCATTGGTCGCGGACTACCAAGTAATAGGGAAACTTGGTATAGGGTCTAGGTGTGCTAGGATTATTCACTTGAGGGGGAGGTGTTGTAAATATAAGTGAATAGGGTGTGTGCGGGAACAAGCCCTTAGCAAGAGGTACTATAAAGAGAATCTATAAAAGAGAGAGAAGTTGTGAAAAGATGAGAAGTATCTACTGGGAGAGAATAAAGGGTAGCATGAGAAGATTTAGGATGTGTGGAGATATTCTGGGAAGAGGTGGAGAGAATCAAGCAAAAGAGGTGGAGTGAATCAAGGAGAAATCAGTGGGATTAGATTCTTGGATGTAAACTCTATAAATTGAGGCATTGGCCTAATGAGAATTGCTGGTTTTTGATTACCTATGTCTACATTAAGCTATCAGTTAATTGCTCACTAATCACGTGTCTTAATTATCGTCTTATCTCTTTATTAATGATGTTGATTCTGAAGAGTGTGGACAAAGGTGAAAATGAAAACATTGTAGCAACATTAAAGAATGTACCTGAATTGAAGCTACACGAGATAGAAGGAGCTCTACTAGAGCAAGAGACCAGGGTCAAAGAGAAGAAATAGCTCTACTCAACAACTGGAGAGGAAAAAGCATTCTTCACTTGAGGAGGATTCTCTCGAGGCAGAGTAGGAGGGAAGGACCTTCACTTGCACAAACTGTGAAAAGCCAGGACACATGGCAAGACTGCTAGAGCAAACCTAGTGGAGAAGGAACGACATCGGCAAACTTCATGGAGGCTCCTAAGGAAGTGGAGTCAGATCATCTTTTCTGAGAGAGAGAGAGAGAGAGAGAGAGAGAGAGAGAGAGAGAGAGAGAGAGAGAGAGAGAGAGAGAGAGAGAGAGAGAGAGAGAGAAAGAGCAGGAATGAAAGCATTGGGAATTATCGCACTGAGTTTAAATGATGATATCATTCATCACATCACAGGGATACAATGGGCAAAAGATGCATGGGATAAACTCAATAAATTATTTGGCACACAAGCTAAAAATTCAAAGATAAATCTGTTAATGCAATTCTACAAATTGGATATGAAGGAAAGTGAACCTTTAATCACACACTTGAACAAATATAAAAGCATTAAGCAAAAACTGTCAGCCATTGGCAAAAAGGTAGAAGATGATGAGGCACTAGCAGTGCTTCTGAAGAGTGTGGACAAAGGTGAAAATGAAAACATTGTAGCAACATTAAAGAATGTACCTAAATTGAAGCTGCACGAGATAGAAGGAGCTCTACTAGAGCAAGAGACCAGGGGTCAAAGAGAAGAAATAGCTCTACTCAACAAAACTGGAGAGGAAAAAGCATTCTTCACTCGAGGAGGATTCTCTTGAGGATGAGGACAAGTAAGAGGCAGAGTAGGAGGAAGGACCTTCACTTGCCACAACTGTGGAAAGCCAGGACACATGGCAAGACTGCTAGAGCAAACCTAGTGGAGAAGGAAACAACATCGGCAAACTTCATGGAGGCTCCTAAGGAAGTGGAGTCAGATCATCTTTTCTGAGAGAGAGAGAGAGAGAGAGAGAGAGAGAGAGAGAGAGAGAGAGAAACCCCACAACCCAATGTAACCTGCCGTCCCAATAGAGTAAAACCACCTCTGAGCCACCGATGATGTAGGCCATGTGGTAGATGTATGTGTGAGCACTTTAGTCAAGATCATGAGCATTTGTAGTAGCCTTCGACACATAGAGGGAGAGAGAGAGAGAGAGAGAGAGAGAGAGAGAGAGAGAGAGAGAGAGAGAGAGAGAGAGAGAGTCAAGGACTATGAGTTTAGGGACTTGAGGCACTGGTCGTCGCTCGCAGACTACCAAGTAAGAGGGAAACTTGGTATAGGGTCCAGGTGTGCTAGGATTATTCACTTGAGGGGAGGTGTTGAAATATAGAAGTGAATAGGGTGTGTGCGGGAACAAGCCCTTAGCAAGAGGCTATAAAAAGAGAATCTATAAAAGAGAGAGAGAGAAGCTATGAAAAGGTGAGAAGTATCTACTGGGAGAGAATAAAGGGTAGCATGAGAAGATTTAGGATGTGTGGAGATATTCTGGGAAGAGGTAATCTACAGAGGTGACGTTGGTAAAACAGAGATTAAGCATTCAATGTTTGGTCAAATCTTGTGTTTCTTGGCTTAATCCTCTACGAGACTAATTTCTATTAATGGTCTTGAAAGGATTTGAGCTCATTTGAACTCTAGGGCCTCAGATCTGGACTCCTTGCATACTCTATTTTTTTCACACAAAATAGAGGATTAATTTGCTAATCAATGATTAATCAACACTTATCACTATTTTTTGGTGCAATTGAATTAACCTTTAAGTATCTAATACAGATCCCTATAACTTCAGATTATCATTCAGAGATGGTTTGATACTTCAACCATTCCGTATCTAATACAGATCCCTATAACTTCAGATTGTAATTCAGAGATGGTTTGATACTTCAACCATTCCGTATAGATTTGTTACCCTTGGTTTAATGTAATTTCTGGTGATTTTATGCTCATAAATCTGTTGTAATCGTCACCTAAACACTTGATTGAGTTGTGAAAGGGTAGACACTGCCTTGAATCTTAAAATTGGATCAAGAGAGGTAAGACCCCTTTCACATCATCATGAGTACGGCACAAGAGATAGCCAAATTTAATGGGGAGCCACATGGTAGACAAAAACCATGTATTTGCTCATGAGGAAAAATATGTGGGAGTAGTTGAGGGAAGAGATGAATGCCCGAAATAGAGAGGGGAAAATGAGTGGATGAGCAGGAATGAAAAAGCATTGGGACTTATCGCACTCAGTTTAAATGATGAAATCATTCATCACATCACAGGGATACAATGGGCAAAAGATGCATGGGATGAACTCAATAAATTATTTGGCACACAAGCTAAAAATTCAAAGATAAATCTGTTAATGCAATTCTACAAATTGGATATGAAGGAAAGTGAACCTTTAATCACGCACTTGAACAAATATAAAAGCATTAAGCAAAAACTGTCAGCCACCATTGGCAAAAAGGTAGAAGATGATGAGGCACTAGTAGTGCTTCTGAAGAGTGTGGACAAAGGTGAATATGAAAACATTGTAGCAACATTAAAGAATGTACCTGAATTGAAGCTGCACGAGATAGAAGGAGCTCTACTAGAGCTCTAGACCAGGGTCAACAAAGAGTAGAAATGGCTGGACTGAACCTTTAATCACACACTTGAATTAATATAAAAGCATTAAGCAAAAACTGTCAGCCATTGGCAAAAAGGTAGAAGATGATAAGGCACTTGCAGTGCTTTTGTGATGAAGAGTCAGGACAAAGGTGAATATGAAAACATTGTAGCAACATTAAAGAATGTACCTGAATTGAAGCTGCACGAGATAGAAGGAGCTCTACTAGAGCAAGAGACCAGGGTCAAAGAGTAGAAATGGCTCGACTCAACAACTAGAGAGGAAAAAGCATTCTTCACTCGAGGAGGATTCTCTCGAGGATGAGGACGAGGAAGAGGCAGAGTAGGAGGAAGCACCTTCACTTGCCACAACTGTGGAAAGCTAGGACACATGGCAAGAGACTGCTAGAGCAAACCCAGTGCATAAGGAACGACATCAGCAAACTTTATGGAGGCTCCGAAGGAAGTGGATCAGATCATCTTTTCAGAGAGAGAGAGAGAGAGAGAGAGAAGAGAGAGAGAGAGAGAGAGAGAGAGGAGAGAGAGAGAGAGAGAGAGAGAGAGAGAGAGAGAGAGAGAGAGAGAGAAACCCCACAACCCAATGTAACTTGCCGTCCCAATAGAGTAAAACCACCTCTGAGCCACCGTCGATGATGTAGGCCATGTGGTAGATGTATGTGTGAGCACTTTAGTCAAGGTCACGAGCACTTTAGTCAAGGTCACGAGCACTTGTGGTAGATGTATGTGTGAGCACTTTAGTCAAGGTCACGAGCACTTGTAGTAGCCTTTGACACATAGAGAGAGAGAGAGAGAGAAAGAGAGAGAGAGAGAGAGAGAGTGTCAAGGACTATGAGTTTAGGGACTTGAGGCACTGGTCGCGGACTACCAAGTAAGAGGGAAACTTGGTATAGGATCCAGGTGTGTTAGGATTATTCACTTGACGAGGAGAGGTTGTAAATATAAGTGAATAGGGTGTGTGCGGGAACAAGCCCTTAGCAAGCGGCGCTATAAAGAGAATCTATAAAATAGAGAGAAGATGTGAAAAGGTGAGAAGTATCTACTCGGAGAGAATAAAGGGTAGCATGAGAAGATTTAGGATGTGTGGAGATATAATGGGAAGAGGTGGAGAGAATCAAGCAGAAGAGGCGGAGTGAATCAAGGAAAAATCAGTGGGATTAGATTCTTGGATGTAAACTCTATAAATTGAGGCATTGGCCTAATGAGAATTTGCTGGTTTTTGATTACCCATGCCTACATTAAGCTATTAGTTAATTGCTCACTAATCACGTCTTAATTATCATCTAATCTCTTTATTAATGATGTTGATTCTAGCAATTGATCCACCATAGCTCATCACATTGCTGCAAATTTAACATGGTATCAAGGCCTAGCCTAGAATGCATCAATTTATGAGCGCATTATCTTGCTAATCACTTGGCTAATTAGGATTAGTAGATAATTAAGTTTTTACCTCTATTTTCAATTAGTCTCTATACCCCCAACTAGTGGAGGAGCTCTCTCTTCCTTCATACATCAAATTAGCCCAAACCACTTTAGCCAAGCATAGCTATAACCCTTGTACTCCAGCCCATTCAAAAAAAAGCTCAAACTGCCAGCGCAGGCAACAGTTCTACGTGATTTTGTAGGCGCCTATTTTCTGAAGGAAAAATGAGATCTCTGCTCCTCCAGATGCAATGGGTCTCATTCCTCTTGGCCCTAGGGGTTTTCAAGGGTGCTCTACAAGCTGGTGAAGACAGATTATGATTTGATCATGACTACAATGAGATCTAAGCTCTTCATCAAATGTGCAGAGCAGGTGACGTTGGTAAAACAGAGATTAAGCATTCAATGTTTGGTCAAATCTTGTGTTTCTTGGCTTAATCCTCTACTAGACTAATTTCTATTAATGTCCTTGAAAGGATTTGAGCTCATTTGAACTCTAGGGCCTCAGATCTGGACTCCTTGCATACTCTGTTTCTTGCACACAAAATAGAGGATTAATTTGCTAATCAGTGATTAATCAACACTTATCACTATATTTTGGTGCAATTGAGGGTTCAAATTAACCATTAGGTATCTAATACAGATCCCTATAACTTCAGATTGCAATTCGGAGATGGTTTGATACTTTAACCATTCCGTATAGATTTGTTACCCTTGGTTTAATGTAATTTCTGGTGATTTTATGGTGAGAAATCTGTTGTAATCGTCACCTAAACACTTGATTCAGTTGTGAAAGGGTAGACACTGCCCTTGAATCTTAAAATTGGATCGAGAGGTAAGACCCCCTTCACATCATCATGAGTACGGCACAAGAGATAGCCAAATTTAATGCGGAGTAGTTTTACATATGGTAGACAAAAACCATGTATCTGCTCATGAGGAAAAATCTGTGGGGGTAGTTGAGGGAAGAGATGAATTCTCAGAGGTGAGAGGGAAAAATGAGTGAAAGAGCAGGAATGAAAAATCATTGGGACTTATCGCACTCAGTTAAAATGATGAAATCATTCATCACATCACAGGGATACAATGGGCAAAAGATGCATGGGATAAACTCAATAAATTATTTGGCACACAAGCTAAAAATTCAAAGATAAATCTGTTAATGCAATTCTACAAATTGGATATGAAGGAAAGTGAACCTTTAATCACAAACTTGAACAAATATAAAAGCATTAAGCAAAAACTGTCAGCCATTGGCAAAAAGGTAGAAGATGATGAGGCACTAGTAGTGCTTCTGAAGAGTGTGGACAAAGGTGAATATGAAAACATTGTAGCAACATTAAAGAATGTACCTGAATTGAAGCTGCACGGTATAGAAGGAGCTCTACTAGAGCAAGAGACCAGGGTCAACAAAGAGTAGAAATGGCTGGACTGAACCTTTAATCACACACTTGAACAAATATAAAAGCATTAAGCAAAAACTGTCAGCCATTAGCAAAAAGGTAGAAGATGATGAGGCACTTGCAGTTCTTTTGAAGAGTCTGGACAAAGGTGAATATGAAAACATTTTAGCAACATTAAAGAATGTACCTGAATTACACGAGATAGAAGGAGCTCTACTAGAGCAAGAGACCAGGGTCAAAGAGTAGAAATGGCTGGACTCAACAACTAGAGAGGGCAAGAGACTGCTAGAGGAGACCTAGTGGAGAAAGGAACGACATCGGCAAACTTCATGGAGGCTCCTAAGGAAGTGGAGTCAGATCATCTTTTCTGAGAGAGAGAGAGAGAGAGAGAGAGAGAGAGAGAGAGAGAGAGAGAGAGAAACCCCACAACCCAATGTAACCTGTCGTCCCAATAGAGTAAAACCACCTCTGAGCCACCGATGATCTAGGCCATGTGGTAGATGTATGTGTGAGCACTTTAGTCAAGGTCACGAGCACTTGTAGTAGCCTTCGACACATATACATATATATAAATATATATATATATAGAGAGAGAGTGTGTGTCAAGGACTATGAGTTTAGGGGCTTGAGGCACTAGTCTCGCGGACTACCAAGTAAGAGGGAAAGTTGGTATAGGGTCCAGGTGTGCTAGGATTATTCACTTGAGGGGAGGTGTTGTAAATATAAGTGAATAGGGTGTGTGCGGGAACAAGCCCTTAGCAAGAGGAACTATAAAGAGAATCTATAAAAAGAAGCTGTGAAAAGGTGAGAAGTATCTACTGGGAGATATTAAAGGGTAGCATGAGAAGATTTAGGATGTGTGGAGATATTTTGGGAAGAGGTGGAGAGAATCAAGCAGAAGAGGTGGGAGATATTTTGGGAAGAGGTGGAGAGAATCAAGCAGAAGAGGTGGGAGTGAATCAAGGAGAAATAATTGCGATTAGATTCTTGGATGTAAACTCTATAAATTGAGGCATTGGCCTAATGAGAATTTGCTGGTTTTTGATTACCCATGCCTACATTAAGCTATCAGTTAATCACATCTTAATTATCATCTAATCTCTTTATTAATGATGTTGATTCTAGCAATTGATCCACCATAGCTCATCACATTGCTGCAAATTTAACATGGTATCAGGGCCTAGCCTAGAATCCATCAATTTATGAGCCCATTATCTTGCTAATCACTTGGCTAGTTAGGATTAGTAGATAATTAAGTTTTTACCTCTATTTTCAATTAGTCTCTATACCCCCAGCTGGTGGAGGAGCTCTTTCTTCCTTCATACATCAAATTAGCCCAAACCACTTTAGCCAAGCATAGCTATAACCCTTGTACCCTAGCCCATTCAAACAAAAGCTGAAACCGCCGACGCAGGGAGCAGTTCTACGTGATTTTGTAGGTGCCTATTTTTTGAAGAAAAAATGAGATCTCTGCTGCTCCAGATGCACAACGGGTTTGATTCCTCTTGGCCCTAGGGGTTTTCAAGGGTGCTCTACAAGTTGGTGAAGACAGATTTTGATTTGATCAAGACTACAATGAGATCTAAGCTCTTCATCAAATCTGCAGAGCAGGTGACGTTGGTAAAACAGAGATTCAATGTTTGGTCAAATCTTGTGTTTCTTGGCTTAATCCTCTACCAGACTAATTTCTATTAATTTGAGCTCATTTGAACTCTAGGGCCTTAGATCTGGACTCCTTGCATACTCTGTTTTTTCCACACAAAATAGAGGATTAATTTGCTAATCAATGATTAATCAATACTTATCACTATATTTTGGTGCAATTGAGGGTTCAAATTAACCATTAGGTATCTAATACAGATCCCTATAACTTCAGATTGCAATTCGGAGATGGTTTGATACTCCAACCATTCCGTATAGATTTGTTACCCTTGGTTTAATGTAATTTCTGGTGATTTTATGGTGAGAAATCTGTTGTAATCGTCACCTAAACACTTGATTCAGTTGTGAAAGGGTAGACACTACCCTTGAATCTTAAAATTGGATCAAGAGAGGTAAGATCCCCTTCACATCATCATGAGTACGGCACAAGAGAGCCAAATTTAATGGGGAGCAGTTTTACACATGGTAGACAAAAACCATGTATCTGCTCATGAGGAAAAATATGTGGGAGTAGTTGAGGGAAGAGATGAATGCCCGAAATAGAGAGGGAAAAATGAGTGGAAGAGCAGGAATGAAAAAGCATTGGGACTTATTGCACTCAGTTTAAATGATGAAACCCACAGGGATACAATGGGCAAAAGATGCATGGGATGAACTCAATAAATTGTTTGGCACACAAGCTAAAAATTCAAAGATAAATCTGTTAATGCAATTCTACAAATTGGATATGAAGGAAAGTGAACCTTTAATCACACACTTGAACAAATATAAAAGCATTAAGCAAAAACTGTCAGCCATTGGCAAAAAGGTAGAAGATGATGAGGCACTAGCAGTGCTTCTGAAGAGTGTGGACAAAGGTGAATATGAAAACATTGTAGCAACATTAAAGAATGTACCTGAATTGAAGCTGCATGAGATAGAAGGAGCTCTACTAGAGCAAGAGACCAGGGTCAACAAAGAGTAGAAATGGCTGGACTGAACCTTTAATCACACACTTGAACAAATATAAAGGCATTAAGCAAAAACTGTCAGCCACATTAGCAAAAAGGTAGAAGATGATGAGGCACTTGCAGTGCTTTTGAAGAGTCTGGACAAAGGTGAATATGAAAACATTGTAGCAACATTAAAGAATGTACCTGAATTGAAGCTACACGAGATAGAAGGAGCTCTACTAGAGCAAGAGACCAGGGTCAAAGAGTAAAAATGGTTGGACTCAACAACTGGAGAGGAAAAAGCATTCTTCGCTAGAGGAGGATTCTCTCGAGGATGAGGACGAGGAAGAGGCAGAGTAGGAGGAAGCACCTTCACTTGCCACAACTGTGGAAAGCTAGGACACATGGCAAGAGACTGCTAGAGCAAACCCAGTGGAGAAGGATCAATGATTTTATATTCACGTGATCACAAATTATTTTTTTTTGTTAATAACATGTGTTAACATGTTATTAACTTGTTAACATGTTAACGTGTTCTCAAAAAAGCCGGTGGGTGGCAAGCGACCTGGTAACCGGATAAAATCCCGCCGGGCTTCTGCTATACCCGACGGTCCCGCCGGGAAAAAGGAAACCCTGGCGGTCCCCCGGGGTCGTCATCTAGCCCGGCGGGACACAGTTTCCTATATATATGGGCCCGGGGGGCCCTTTGGGAGTTCATTGCTGACAGCATACACAGGTAATGAAACTTGTGTGTGTGTGTGTGTGTGTGTGTGTATGTGGGTGTGTGTTCGTGTGGGCAGCCGCCCACTGTCGCAATGCACGGCAAGATGTGGGTGGTCCGCCACACGAGGGATGTGTGTGGGTATGTGTTCATGCAGGCAGCCGCCCATTGTCGCAATGCACGGCAGGATGTGGGTGGCCCGCCACACGACAGGTGTGTGTGTAAGGCCATTCTTCGGAATGGTGCTTACCCTGGGGCACTTAGTCGGTAACGCGGCTAGTCTGTGTCCTATGGTAAGTATGGCATGCCGTAGCGGTACTAGTCGATAACGCGGCAAGCATAGTAGCGTTATGGTGATGTCACCTTCCCTTCCCTTCCCTTTGTCAAATGTGGGCATATGGTCAGTAACACGGCCAGTGTATGTTCGTATCCTATTCGTATTCCCATAGAATCGGGCGGCATTTTGTCGTTAACGCGGCAAGTTGGTGTCGTCCGCTAGTGCATAAATTGTTTTTTGCATATTGCGGCATTTGATCGTTAACGCGATCGAAAAAATGTCGTAAATTTGCTTGCATATTACGGCATATGATCGTTAACGCGGTCGAAAAAAATGTCGTAAATTTGTTTGATTTGACTTGTATTGTTTTTATTGTGTTTGATTCATGCGATACTTGGTTGCTAACGCGACATGAGTATTTCATGGATCAAAGTTTACATCATATTGTCTAAACGTTTTATTTTATAATATCGTGATTCGTAACTCGAAAAAATGAATATCTCTCTCTTCCTACCCCCCTCTCTCTCTCTCATGATACACTTCACAACTCTTTCTCTCTCTCTCTCTCATGATACACTTCACAACACGATAGATGTGTAGATAAGGATTTCTTTTTTTTCTCTTAAAATATACATAATTCCTAATAATTTCTTTTTTCTCCCTCTATTTACTTAAAATTAAAACAGTACATTATTTTCCTCTTTAGGAACTCACAAAAACATTAAAAATGTCATCTAATGTTTCTTCTCTCTATCTGTCACAACTCTCTCTTCCTCTCCTCTCTCTCTCTCTCTCTCTCTCTCTCTCTCTCTCTCTCTCTCTCATGATACACTTCACAACTCTCTCTCTCTCTCTCTCTCATGATACACTTCACATCTCTCTCTCTATCACGATAGGTGTGTAGATGAGGAGTGCTTTAGGATTACAAAATATTATTTTCCTCTCTTTAGGAACTCACAAAACTATTAAAAATGTCATCTAATGTTCCCTCTCTCTCTATCTGTCACACCTCTCTCTCTTCCTCCCCCTCTCTCTCTCTCTCGTTCGATAATGTATACACTTGATAAGTAATAATGCATTTGTTACGGTTCTCACGTTTGATAATGTATTGCATGATGTTGAGTTCAGTAACATTGTTTGATATTATGTTTTTGTTTGATCATTGATAAGTAATGATACACTTGTTGCTGTTCTCTCACGTTTGCTTGATGTTGATTTCAGTAATGTTTGATATTTTGTTTTTTTGTGTTTAGTGATATTTGCTAGATTTACAAAGACGACCAACATGCTTTCCCTTGAAGAGCGTAAAAACGTTCTACGAGCAATTTGCATTGAAGCAGTCATCACAGTGTCACAATGTGCTGATGATGTCGTCAAAAAGATCAATGAGTCTGAGATACTCATGCGAGATCTAATAGACCAGATATGGGAAAATGCACAGCGTCGGCTTCGAAGTGGAGGCAACGCTGAGTTGCTTGATAGACAGAAGATAGCAGATTTCAACCACCAACATATAATACGAACCATTTTGGGGAGCATGCGTGTAGCATGCAGTGATCTTAGAGATGCTGCCCCGCCTGAAGCTAATATGCAACATCTATAGTTATGGGATGTTGTATGGAGCGAGCAAAGAGCCAAGAGCAAGCGCATGAAGGTGTTGGATGGAGAGTCCCTCCCCAAAAGAGTGCGCATTGCCCAAGACGTCGCTGCAACATCCAGCCAGGCAGATGCAAGTGGTACAGGTGTCATTAATCATACCATCTACAATTCTATGTGCACACACCTCATTGGCATCCCGCACAAGGCTCTGTTTGAAGGGCGAACAATAGGCTCTGGTGTTTTTGGCACAGTAAGAGAGTATACAGTTAAAGGTGTATCATTTTTGCCAGAGCACATTACTTTTTGCGGAAAGCACTACAAAGGAGAAGGCAGCGCCAAGTTCGAGAGCTTCCAGGCAGAGCAGGGCATGCAGGTTCTACACCCATCGATTGTCAGGTGTATTGCCTTCACAAAAGAATCTCCTTGGATCACTATTTTTTCGTACTATAATGGCGGCTCGCTTGGTGATACTCTTCTGAAGGTTCCCTTCAGATTCAGTGAGTTTACCAGAGCAATTTTTCCGTTTGGATCGAGGATGGAGACAACCCCCGCCTGATAATATTCCTTTAAGTCATCTAGAACTTTCTAAAATAAAACAAATAGTAATAACCATGCCACATATTATGCATGCCCTGGTGGAAGGCCTAGCGGCAGCACATCTGGCAGGAATTGTACATACCGACCTACATCCATTCAATGTAGTGTTGGATTTTACAAAAGAGTTGAAGCCACGCATAGGTATTATCGATTGGGGGTTACTGCTGAGAGCACCCAAAAAACGGGTGTCTCTCAATTTTGTATTTGAAGCAGACAAGAACCCTGAGAAGGTGGCACAGGCGGTCTCCTACACAGACAGAGAGCGAAATAAACGGCCGTGGATAGCCCCGGAGCTTTATGATCCGTTTTTGGTAGATGCATACACTCCTGCATCTGATGTTTTTACCTTGGGATATTTATTACAAACTTTATATGACTTTTGGCAGAAAGTACAAGAGTTGTGGATGGATAATAGTTCCTATGACAAAGTTACCATGGATACTATTATTCATAGAGTCAAAAATTGGATGTTTCTGCCTAATCGCGATGAGCAAAAATCAATTTTGCAAGTAGTTGAATTTTTTAGATCACTAAATACTGACCCAACGAGGGCACAACGTCCTCTTGTAGAGCTATCGGTGTCATTCACCCCAATTTTGTAATGATACAATATCAGGAGATTAAGTTTCAGGAATGGCATTTTGTTTCTCTCTTCAAAATTTGATGTGTCCATTGTTTGAAATATTATCTCATTGAGTCTTTGCAATATCTCTCTCCTCTTGTGGTGTTTAAGTTTATGTTTTCTCTTCAAAATTTGATGTGCGCGCATTGTTTGAAGTATTTTTGGAGTCAAGTGGATATTTCTCATTGAGTCTTTGCAATACATATCTCCTCTCGTGGTGTTAAACTTTTAGTTTTTGAGAGTAATGGTCAATTTATCTTACGTTGATCTTTACAGTTCATTAAAATCCTAAAGTCATTTATGTTCATGCAGATATGGCAGAGGCGCAAGCAAACGAGCATCAAGAGTTTCTTTCTGAGCCTGAGTTTGAAGAGCACTGACTTAGAACCTTCATTGCAAGGTTGCGCAATAAAGCATAATGCTCATCACCATTCATCATCCACCACTTCCATGCAGGTTGCTCTTTAGCCATTTGTTGAACAAGGGAGTTGGAAAATAAACCCTTTTTCAATCGAAATGAGGTCATCTCCTTTATGCACTTTACACGATCATCATCATTATTATAGAAAGTGTTTACCACTTTATAAAAATCTTGCACCACCTCAACGTTGGACATCAAATCCATATTCCAATATTCAGGATCTAACATGTAAGCAGCACTGTGTAGTGGTGAATGCGCTCCAATCCATCTAGCATGAAAGTTCTTCAATAGAACTTTTCTTTGTCTATTGGAGAATGGTACACGCCATTGCTTTTCCACCACTGAGAATGCTCTAATTTCTCAGGACACTCCAAACTCCGCTGGACAGTCCACCATTGCATCCATGCTTTTCCGAGATTAGGCGCCCTTTGATCAAGACTTCGTACGGCATACATAACAGGCATCATTACATGGTATGCATCCATCACACTGTTCCACCAACTTCTTCTCGTAAGCGCTGCCTTCAAGACTTTGATTTTCTCTTTCACTTTTTCAAGTTGAGTGTTCTCCCAGTCATGAAATGCCATGCATGTAAATGTTTCGCAAACTGCATCTTTATTTCTAAGAAGAGACTCAAAAGTGTAAAAGTGAGTGCAAAACCTAGTCTCCGCTGGAAGCTTTAACATAACTGACATGCGAGGTCGAAAAATATCTAACAGTCTTTGTCTCTTGAGCATGAATCTCACAAGCTGGCGAGCAGTGTCGACGATTGAGGCAAACCATTTGGTATCATCAGATTTATACCAATCTTTTAATACAAGATTCAAACTATGAGTATTACAGCCTACCGGAAAAATATGTGGATATTGTCGCTGTAGGATTTTGGATGCATTTTTGTAATTTTTTGCATTGTCCATGACGACTTGGACTACATTTTTGGCACCCACTTCCTCTATCACAGAGCTAATGACTTGAGCAATGTAAGCCCCAGTTTTGATTGAACCAGCTGAATCCACGGCACGGATGAAAGTCTCACCTCTAGGAGAAATAACCATTATATTAATTAATGGTTTTCTTTGTACATTAGACCATCCATCACTTACTATACTACATCCAGAAAGCTCTATATTGCTAAGAATTATTCTTTGTACACGTTCTTTTACTTGCGCATAACATTTCTCTAATAGATCATTTCGCATAGCATGGTACGTAGGCGGTGAAAACCCTGGTCCAAACTCACCAATTTTCTTCCATGCTCTCTTCCAATGCTCACTGTCCACCATCATCATAGTACTCCCAGAAAAGTAAATCGCTTTAGCAAGGGCGAGTTGTGCATCATCGAGTCGACCGTGACGTAGGCTTTCTTGTAATGAAGTTTGACGCATGGGTATATTTCCTACGTCAAAGTTTCGCTTGCAGGAAGATGCACTGGGTAGATTACTTTCTGGTTGCACATTACCGTTCGGGATACAAGTAGGCGATGTAGCGGGAGTTTGATGATTAGAACAACAGTGTTCTTGCTGCCTTGATACATTAACGGTAGGAGTGTCATGTTTTCTTGAATCTTTCTTTTAAATTTCTTCTCTTATGCGTTTGGCCACTATAGGTGCAGAGGGGTGGGTGGGTACATGACTTTTTCTTCGGTCTGCCTAAAAAGTGTTCTCTTAGTCGAGGCGCCCCACCTGATTTTACTGCATGGCATAGCTTACACTCCCAATCTATGAATCGATCACCAACGTTAATTGCATATTGCCACTCTATCCCAGGTGCCTTTTTTTTCCTACTATTTGAAATTTGGACTCTATTGGAGGTATCACTGGATCCAACATTGTCCTCCATCTCAACAAATAACCTATTCAACCAAGCATATAACAATGAATACACAAATGAAAAAACAACAAATCACTCACGTATTACAAAACATACATTAGCAGACAGTACTTTGAAACTATCTTGACAAATATAAAAGATCATCACATAACACAAAACTACTTCAAACTATCTTGCAAGGTCTTACTACAAAACTACTTCGAAACTATCATGCACATTGCACCCCCAATGAAGGATGCCTTTTGTACCCAATTAAGGATACTTTACACAATCAAAGATCTATGCTTGCCCAATACTCTAGTATAGGACAATAGACCTTCTCTAACATTCACAAAGAAAATCAAAGATCTATGCTTGCCCAATACTCTAGTATAGGACAAGAGACCCTTGTCTACTCTAAACTATATCAAGTATCAAGAACCAATACAAGCCCCTAAGCAGGACTCTTGGCTCCATCAAACCATTCATAAAGCAGAATGAGGTAGATTACGTACGTGGCTCAAATGCAAAGCTGAATGACTCCAAATTTGTCCCTAAATCTTCGCAAGTATTAGCTACGAACCACACCTGCCCCTAGTTCAAAGAACTAAAGACGAGTGGCTCAATAGCCTTAGGAGTGCCTATAAGGAAAGACGACAGCCCCTAAGATAAGGACGTTCTTCCCAAGAGGACACTTCTAGCAACTCGAGAGCTCTACAAGTACTTTGAGGAGAGATATCACGCCCCCAAAACAAGGACTATCTCCCCAAAAGTTGTACGATGGGTGTCGGGCAGTGTTTATAAACAGAATAGTACCCCGTCGGTGTTCTTTTGTTTTCTCGGCGGGCCCGCTGGGATAAGCCGTTTTCCCGGCGGGCCCGTCGAGAAAATCAAAAGCCCGGAGGTGTTACGGGACTAGTGGGTTCTGGCAGGTCATTGCTCAGGTCATGTGAATATACAATGTGATCACAAGTTTTAATATGTTAACAATAGGTTTTGTTAACGTGATCACAAAATTGTGAAGACGTTAATGAAATCCCTGAGAAGGAACGATATCGGCAAACTTTATGGAGGCTCCTAAGGAAGTGGAGTCAGATCATCTTTTCTGAGAGAGAGAGAGAGAGAGAGAGAGAGAGAGAGAGAGAGAGAGAGGGAGAGAGAGAGAGAGAGAGAGAAACCCCACAACCCAATGTAACCTGCCGTCCCAATAAAGTAAAACCACCTCTGAGCCACCGATGATGTAGGCCATGTGGTAGATGTATGTGTGAGCACTTTAGTCAAGGTCACGAGCACTTGTAGTAGCCTTCGACACAGAGAGAGAGAGAGAGAGAGAGAGAGAGAGAGAGAGAGAGACTGAGAGAGAGAGAGAGAGAGAGAGAGAGAGAGAGAGAGAGTGTCAAGGACTATGAGTTTAGGGACTTGAGGCAATGGTCGAAGACTACCAAGTAAGAGGAAAACTTGGTATAGGGTCTAGGTGTGCTAGGATTATTCACTTGAGGGGGAGGTGTTGTAAATATAAGTGAATAGGGTGTGTGCGGGAACAAGCCCTTAGCAAGCGACGCTATAAAGAGAATCTATAAAAGAGAGACAAGCTGTGAAAAGGTGAGAAGTATCTACTGGGAGAGAATAAAGGGTAGCATGAGAAGATTTAGGATGTGTGGAGATATTCTGGGAAGAGGTGGAGAGAATCAAGCAAAAAAAGAGGTGGAGTGAATCAAGGAGAAATCAGTGGGATTAGATTCTTGGATATAAACTCTATAAATTGAGGCATTGGCCTAATGAGAATTTGTTGGTTTTTGATTACCCATGCCTACATTAAGCTATCAGTTAATTGCTCACTAATCACATCTTAATTATCATCTAATCTCTTTATGATCCACCATAGCTCATCACATTGTTGCAAATTTAACATGGTATCAGGGCCTAGCCTAGAATCCATCAATTTATGAGCCCATTATCTTGCTAATCACTTGGCTAATTAGGATTAGTAGATAATTAAGTTTTTACCTCTATTTTCAATTAGTCTCTATACCCCCAGCTGGTGGAGGAGCTCTCTCTTCCTTCATACATCAAATTAGCCCAAACCACTTTAGCTAAGCTAGCTATTGAAAAGATGCAGGGGGGAAGAGAGCTTGAGCTCTTGCAAGCACACACACACTCACAAAACCCTAATAGAGAACACACAAGGTGAGAGGCTGAAAATCTTCTTCTCTTCACTCAACACTCAACACACCATATACAAGATAAGAGTACACACAATATGAAAGGTACTCAACCAAATACATAGAAGGGTTCTCTATAGTGTGAACCCAACTAAATGAGCTGGCGCTATAACTATGCCAGTCTCTAGAATGGTTGTCACACAGCCTGTCATCCCACTGGCCGCATATCACCCATGATCTCACCAACCATGCCAGTGGTGTAAGTGTGGGGCCTATCCCCCAGGCAGGTCATCAGTGTCCATCGCCTCACTAGATGAGCTCGATATCTCAACACTCCCCCTCGAGCTCAACTCCATCTCATGTACACCAAGCGAAGCCCTGAATCTGCGGAGCTTCTCTGTACCCAATGCTTTGCTGAAGATGTTAGCTACCTGATCCTCTGTGCGTACATAAACAAGGTCAAGATCTCCTGCCAAGACCTTCTCTCTGACGAAGTGGTAGTGGACCTCTATACGCTTCGTACCGTACGAGCATGAAAAACTGGGTTCCTGGCCAAATGTATACTGCTAATGTTGTCACAGAAAATGACAACTTGTCTAGACCCAAATCTACAAGTAGCTTTCTCAACCAAGCTACGTCACATGCTGCCATAGCTCTGTACTCGGCCTCTGTAGTACTGGATAGAGCACCCGTAGGCTGCTTCTTGCTGCTCCAAGTCACAGCAGCGCTCCCCAAAGAAAACATGAATCCACTTGTAGATCTTCTATCTGAGATACTACCAGCCCAATCAGCATCTGTGTACCCATGTACACATATATCTGTCCCAGTCTCATAGAATAGTCCACAATGCAAAGTAGAGCTCACATACCTCAGTATGCATCTCAATGCATCCAGGTGCGGTTTTTGTGGAACCTACATAAACTGACTTAGCAACCCAATAGCATAGCTCAAATCTGGCCTAGTGATCGTCATGTATATCAAGATTCCTATGCGCCTATACATAGTAGGATCCTCCAAAATCTCTCCTGAATCTGCACTCAACTTGCCATTCTGATCCAATGGCACTGAGATAGGCTTACAGCCTGTCATACCATACTTGGACAACATGTCCAAGCCATACCGTCTCTGCAGTAATCCAATACCATGTGGTGACCTAATCACCTCAATGCCCAAGAAATATCTGAGCTCCCCCAGATCCTTCATCTCAAACTCCTGTCTAAGTAAGATCTTTACATCAAAGATCTCTGCATCATGGTCCCCTGTAATGATCAAGTCATCTACATAGATGACAACAAGCACAACCCCTCTATCACCATGTCTCACATACATCGAGAAATCTGCATTGGCTACATGAAAGCCAATAGTGACAAGATATTCAGAAATCTTGTCAGACCATGCTCTTGGTGCTTGTTTTAAGCCATACAAGGCTTTCTTCAGCCTGCAAACATGCTCGGGGTGACCCACATCCTCATAACCAAGTAGCTGCAACATATACACCTCTTCTTGCAAATCCCCATGCAAGAATGCATTCTTTACATCCATCTGATGTAAAGACCATTGCTTTGACGTAGCCACTGCTATCACAACTCTCACTGTTGCCATCTTGGCAACGGGGCTGAAAGTTTCTACTGGGAGAGAATAAAGGGTAGCATGAGAAGATTTAGGATGTGTGGAGATATTCTGGGAAGAGGTGGAGAGAATCAAGCAAAAGAGGTGGAGTGAATCAAGGAGAAATCAGTGGGATTAGATTCTTGGATGTAAACTCTATAAATTAAGGCATTGGCCTAATGAGAATTTGCTAGTTTTTGATTACCCATGCCTACATTAAGCTATCAATTAATTGCTCACTAATCACATCTTAATTATCATCTAGTCTCTTTATTAATGATGTTGATTCTAGCAATTGATCCACCATAGCTCATCACATTTCTGCAAATTTAACATGGTATCAGGGCCTAGCCTAGAATCCATCAATTTATGAGCCCATTATCTTGCTAATCACCTAGCTAATTAGGATTAGTAAATAATTAAGTTTTTACCTCTATTTTCAATTAGTCTCTATACCCGCAGCTCGTGGAGGAGCTCTCTCTTCCTTCATACATCAAATTAGCCCAAACCACTTTAGCCAAGCATAGCCAAAACCCTTATACTCCAGCCCATTCAAACAAAAGCTCAAACCGCCAGCGCAGGCAGCAGTTCTACGCGATTTTGTAGGCGCCTATTTTCTAAAGGAAAAATGAGATCTCTGCTGCTCCAGATGCAATGGGTCTGATTCCTCTTGGCCCTAGGGGTTTTCAAGGGTGCTCTTCTACAAGCTAGTGAAGACAGATTTTGATTTGATCAAGACTACAATGAGATCTAAGCTCTTCATCAAATCTGTAGAGCAGGTGACGTTGGTAAAACAGAGATTAAGCATTCAATGTTTGGTCAAATCTTGTGTTTCTTGGCTTAATCCTCTACTAGACTAATTTCTATTAATGGCCTTGAAAGGATTTAAGCTCATTTGAAAACTAGGGCCTCAAATCTGGACTCCTTGCTAATCAATGATTAATCAACACTTATCACTATTTTTTGGTGCAATTGAGGGTTCAAATTAACCATTGGGTATGTGATACAGATCCTTATAACTTTAGATTGCAATTGGGAGATGGTTTGATTCTCCAACCATTCTGTATAGATTTGTTACCCTTGGTTTATTGTAATTTCTGGTGATTTTATGCTGATAAATCTGTTGTAATCATCACCTAAACACTTAGTTGAGTTGTTAAAGGGTAGACACTGCCCTTGAATCTTAAAATTGGATCAAGAGAGGTAAGACCCCCTTCACATCATCATGAGTACGGCACAAGAGATTGCAAAAATTTAATGGGGAGCAGTTTTACACATGGTAGACAAAAACCATGTATTTGCTCATGAGGAAAAATTTGTGGGGGTAGTTGAGGGAAGAGATGAATTCCCAGAGGTGAGAGGGAAAAATGAGTGAAAGAGTAGGAATGAAAAAGCATTGGGACTTATCGCACTCAGTTTAAATGATGAAATCATTCATCACATCACAGGGATACACTGGTGGGCAAAAATGCATGGGATAAACTCAATAAATTATTTGGCACACAAGCTAAAAATTCAAAGATAAATCTGTTAATGCAATTCTACAAATTGGATATGAAGGAAAGTGAACCTTTAATCACACACTTGAACAAATAAAAAAGCATTAAGCAAAAACTGGCAACCATTGGCAAAAAGGTAGAAGATGATGAGGCACTAGCAGTGCTTCTGAAGAGTGTGGACAAAGGTGAATATAAAAACATTGTAGCAACATTAAAGAATGTACCTGAATTGAAGCTGCACGAGATAGAAGGAGCTCTACTAGAGCAAGAGACCAGGGTCAAAGAGAAGAAATGGCTGGACTCAACAACTGGAGAGAAAAAAGCATTCTTCACTTGAGGAGGATTCTCTCGAGGAAGAGGATGAGGAAGAGGCATAGTAGGAGGAAGGTCCTTCACTTGCCACAACTGTGGAAAGCCAGGACACATGGCAAGAGACTACTAGAGCAAACCCAGTGGAGAAGGAACGACATCGACAAACTTCATGGAGGCTACTAAGGAAGTGGAGTCAGATCATCTTTTGAGAGAGAGAGAGAGAGAGAGAGAGAGAGAGAGAGAAACCCCACAACCCAATGTAACCTGCCGCCCCAATAGAGTAAAACCACCTCTGAGAGCCACCGATGATGTAGGCCATGTGCTAGATGTATGTGTGAGCACTTTAGTCAAGGTCACGAGCACTTGTAGTAGCCTTCGACACACACACACACACACACACACACACACACACACACATATATGTATATATATATATATATGTATATATATATATATATATGTATATATATATATATATATATATAGAGAGAGAGAGAGAGAGAGAGAGAGAGTGTGTGTCAAGGACTATGAGTTTAGGGACTTGAGGCACTGGTCGCGGACTACCAAGTAAGAGGGAAAACTTGGTATAGGGTCCAGGTGTGCTAGGATTATTTATCACTATTTTTTAGTGCAATTGAGGGTTCAAATTAACCATTGGGTATGTGATACAGATCCTTATAACTTTAGATTGCAATTGGGAGATGGTTTGATTCTCCAACCATTCTGTATAGATTTGTTACCCTTGGTTTATTGTAATTTCTGGTGATTTTATGCTGATAAATCTGTTGTAATCATCACCTAAACACTTGGTTGAGTTGTTAAAGGTAGACACGACCCTTGAATCTTAAAATTGGATCAAGAGAGGTAAGACCCCCTTCACATCATCATGAGTACAGCACAAGAGATAGCAAAAATTTAATGGGGAGCACTTTTACACATGGTAGACAAAAACCATGTATCTGCTCATCATGAGGAAAAATTTGTGGGGGTAGTTGAGGGAAGAGATGAATTCCCAGAGGTGAGAGGGAAAAATGAGTGAAAGAGCAGGAATGAAAAAGCATAGGGACTTATTGCACTCAATTTAAATGATGAAATCATTCATCACATCACAGGGATACAATGGGTAAAAATGGATGGGATAAACTCAATAAATTATTTGGCACACAAGCTAAAAATTCAAAGATAAATCTGTTAATGCAATTCTACAAATTGGATATGAAGGAAAGTGAACCTTTAATCACACACTTGAACAAATATAAAAGCAGTAAGCAAAAACTGTCAACCATTGGAAAAAAGGTAGAAGATGATGAGGCATTAGTAGTGCTTCTGAAGAGTGTGGACAAAGGTGAATATGAAAACATTGTAGCAACATTAAAGAATGTACCTGAATTGAAGCTGCACGAGATAGAAGGAGCTCTACTAGAGCAAGAGACCAGGGTCAAAGAGAAGAAATGGCTGGACTCAACAACTGGAGAGAAAAAAGCATTCTTCACTCGAGGAGGATTCTCTCGAGGAAGAGGATGAGGAAGAGGCACAGTAGGAGGAAGGACCTTCACTTGCCACAACTGTGGAAAGCTAGGACACATGGCAAGAGACTGCTAGAGCAAACCCAGTGGAGAAGGAACGACATCGGCAAACTTCATGGAGGCTCCTAAGGAAGTGGAGTCAGATCATCTTTTGAGAGAGAGAGAGAGAGAGAGAGAGAGAGAGAGAGAGAGAGAGAGAAACCCCACAACCCAATGTAACCTGCCGCCCCAATAGTGTAAAACCACCTCTCAGAGCCACCGATGATGTAGGCCATGTGCTAGATGTATGTGTGAGCACTTTAGTCAAGGTCACGAGCACTTGTAGTAGCCTTCGACACACACACACACACACACGCACACACATTATATATATATATATATATATATATATATATATATAGAGAGAGAGAGAGAGAGAGAGAGAGAGAGAGAGAGAGAGAGAGAGAGAGAGAGAGTGTCAAGGACTGTGAGTTTAGGGACTTGAGGCACTGGTCGCGGACTACCAAGTAAGAGGGAAACTTGGTATATGGTCCAGGTGTGCTAGGATTATTCACTTGAGGGGAGGTGTTGAAATATAGAAGTGAATAGGGTGTATGCGGGAACAAGCCCTTAGCAAGAGGCTATAAAAAGAGAATCTATAAAAGAGAGAGAGAGAGAAGCTATGAAAAGGTGAGAAGTATCTACTGGGAGAGAATAAAGGGTAGCATGAGAAGATGTAGGATGTGTGGAGATATTCTGGGAAGAGGTGGAGAGAATCAAGCAAAAGAGGTGGAGTAAATCAAGGAGAAATCAGTGGAATTAGATGCTTGAATGTAAACTCTATAAATTGAGGCATTGGCCTAATGAGAATTTGTTGGTTTTTGATTACCCATGCGTACACTAATCACATCTTAATTAGCATCCAATCTCTTTATTAATTATGTTGATTTTAGCATCTGATCCACCATAGCTCATCACATTGCTGCAAATTTAACATGGTATCAAGGCCTAGCCTAGAATCCATCAATTTATGAGCCCATTATCTTGCTAATCACCTGGCTAATTAGGATTAGTATAGATAATTAAGTTTTTACCTCTTTTTTCAATTAGTCTCTATACCCCCAGCTGGTGGAGGAGCTCTCTCTCCCTTCATACATCAAAGTAGCCCAAACCACTTTAGCCAAGCATAGCTATAACCCTTGTGCTCCAGCCCATTCAAACAAAAGCTCAAACCACTGGCGCACGCAGCAGTTCTACGCGATTTTGTAGGCGCCTATTTTCTAAAGGAAAAATGAGATCTCTGCTACTCCAAATGAAATGGGTCTAATTCCTCTTGGCCCCCCTAGGGGTTTTTAAGGGTGATCAAGTCTACAATGAGATCTAAGCTCTTCATCAAATCTACAGGTGACTTTGGTAAAATAGAGATTAAGCATTCAATGTTTGGTCAAATCTTGTATTTCTTGGCTTAGTCCTCTACTAGACTAATTGCTATTGATGGCCTTGAAAGGATTTAAGCTCATTTGATGGCCTTGAAAGGATTTGAGCTCGTTTGAAATCTAAGGCCTTAGATCTGGACTCCCCGCATACTCTATTTTTTGCACACAAAACATATGTGATTAATTTGTTAATCAATGATTAATCAGTACTAATCACTATTTTTTGGTACAATTATGGGTTCAAATTAACCATTGGGTATCTGATACAGATCCCTATAACTTTAGATTGCTAATCGGAGATGGTTTGATACTCCAACCATTCCGTATAGATTTGTTACCCTTGGTTTAATGTAATTTCTGGTATTTTATGGTGATAAATCTGTTGTAATTATCACCTAAACACCAGATTGAGTTGTAAAAGGGTAGACACTGTCCTTGAATCTTAAAATTGGATCAAGAGGTAAGACCCCCTTCACATCATCATGAGTACGGCACAAG
Organism: Cibotium barometz; assembly: GCF_041138505.1. Lineage (NCBI taxonomy): Eukaryota > Viridiplantae > Streptophyta > Polypodiopsida > Cyatheales > Cibotiaceae > Cibotium > Cibotium barometz. Next base: position 1,774,316 of record NC_141073.1, read on the forward strand.
AGATAGCCAAATTTTATTGCCACAACTATGGAAAGCTAGGACACATGGCAAGAGACTGCTACAGCAAACCCAGTGGAGAAGGAATGACATCGGCGGACTTCATGAAGGCTCCTAAGAAAGTGGAGTCAGATCATCTTTTCTGAGAGAGAGAGAGAGAGAGAGAGAGAGAGAGAGAGACCCCACAAACCAATGTAACCTGCCGCAATAGAGTAAAACCACCTCTGAGCCACCGATGATGTAGGCCATGTGGTAGATGTATGTGTGAGCACTTTAGTCAAGGTCACGAGCACTTGTAGTAGCCTTGGACACATAGAGAGAGAGAGAGAGAGAGAGAGAGAGAGAGAGAGAGAGAGAGAGAGAGTCAAGGACTATGAGTTTAGGGACTTGAGGCACTGGTCGCGGACTACCAAGTAAGAGGGAAACTTGGTATAGAGTCCAAGTGTGCTAGGATTATTCACTTGACGGGGAGAGGTTGTAAATATAAGTGAATAGGGTGTGTGCGGGAACAAGCCCTTAGCAAGAGGCACTATAAAGAGAATCTATAAAAGAGAGAGTAGTTGTGAAAAGGTGAGAAGTATCTACTGGGAGAGAATAAAGGGTAGCATGAGAAGATTTAGGATGTGTGGAGATATTCTGGGAAGAGGTGGAGAGAATCAAGCAAAAGAGGTGGAGTGAATCAAGGAGAAATCAGTGGGATTAGATTCTTGGATGTAAACTCTATAAATTGAGGCATTGGCCTAATGAGAATTTGGTGGTTTTTTATTACCCATGCCTACATTAAGCTATCAATTTACTTGCTCACTAATCACATCTTAATTATCATCTAATCTCTTTATTAATGATGTTGATTCTAGCAATTGATCCACCATAGCTCATCACATTGCTGCAAATTTAACATGGTATCAGGACCTAGCCTAGAATCCATCAATTTATGAGCCTATTATCTTGCTAATCACCTAGCTAATTAGGATTAGTAGATAATTAAGTTTTTACCTCTATTTTCAATTAGTCTCTAAATCCCCAGCTGTGGTGGAGGAGCTCTCTCTTCCTTCATACATCAAATTAGCCCAAACCACTTTAGCCAAGCATAGCTGTATCCCTTGTACTCCAGCCCATTCAAACAAAAGCTCAAACCGCCGGTGTAGGCGACAGTTCTACGCGATTTTGTAGGCGCCTATTTTCTAAAGGAAAAATGAGATCTCTGCTGCTCCAGATGCAATGGGTCTGATTCCTCTTGGCCCTAGGGGTTTTCAAGGGTGCTCTACAAGCTGAAGAAGACAGATTTTGATTTGATCAAGACTACAATGAGATCATCAAATGTGCAGAGCAAGTGACGTTGGTAAAACAGAGATTAAGCATTCAATGTTTGGTCAAATCTTGTGTTTCTTGGCTTAATCCTCTACTAGACTAATTTCTATTAATGGCCTTGAAAGGATTTGAGCTCATTTGAACTCTAGGGCCTCAGATCTTGACTCCTTGCATACTCTGTTTCTTGCACACAAAATAGAGGATCAATTTGTTAATGAATGATTAATCAACACTTATCACTATTTTTTGGTACAATTGAGGGTTCAAATTAACATTCGGTATCTGATACAGATCCCTATAACTTCAGATTACAATTTGGAGATGGTTTGATACTCCAACCATTCCGTATATAGATTTGTTACCCTTGGTTTAATGTAATTTCTAATGATTTTATGCTGTAATCATCACCTAAACACTTGATTGAGTTGTGAAAGGGTAGACACTGCCCTTGAATCTTAAAATTGGATCAAGAGAGGTAAGACCCCCTTCACATCATCATGAGTACGGCACAAGAGATAGCCAAATTTAATGGGGAGCAGTTTTATACATGGTAGACAAAAACCATGTATCTGCTCATGAGGAAAAATCTGCGGGGGTAGTTGAGGGAAGAGATGAATCCCCAGAGGTGAGAGGGGAAAATGAGTGAAAGAGTAGGAATGAAAAAGCATTGGGACTTATCACACTCAATTAAATGATGAAATCATTTATCACATCACAGGGATACAATGGGCAAAAGATGCATGGGATAAACTCAATAAATTATTTGGCACACAAGCTAAAAATTCAAAGATAAATCTGTTAATGCAATTCTACAAATTGGATATGAAGGAAAGTGAACCTTTAATCACACACTTGAACACATATAAAAGCATTAAGCAAAAATTGTCAGCCATTGGTAAAAAGGTAGAAGATGATGAGGCACTAGCAGTGCTTCTGAAGAGTGTGGACAAAGGTGAATATGAAAACATTGTAGCAACATTAAAGAATGTACCTGAATTGAAGCTGCAAGAGAAAGAAGGAGCTCTACTAGAGCAAGAGACCAGGTCAAAGAGTAGAAATGGCTGGACTGAACCTTTAATCACACACTTGAACAAATATAAAAGCATTAAGCAAAAACTATCAACCATTGGCAAAAAGGTAGAAGATGGTGAGGCACTAGCAGTGCTTCTGAAGAGTGTGGAGAAAGGTGAATATGAAAACATTGTAGCAACATTAAAGAATGTACCTGAATTGAAGCTACACGAGATAGAAGGAGCTCTACTAGAGCAAGAGACCAGGGTCAAAGAGTAGAAATGGCTGGACTCAACAACTGGAGAGGGCAAGAGACTGCTAGAGCAAACCCAGTTATCATCTAATCTTATTATTACTGATATTGATTCTAGCAATTGATCCACCATAGCTCATCACATTGCTACAAATTTAACATGGTATCAGGGCCTAGCCTAGAATCTATCAATTTATGAGCCCATTATCTTGCTAATCACTTGGCTAATTAGGATTGGTAGATAATTAAGTTTTTACCTCTATTTTCAATTAGTCTCTATACCCCCAGCTGGTGGAGGAGCTCTTTCTTCCTTCATACATCAAATTAGCCCAAACCTAACTATAACCCTTGTACTCCAGCCCATTCAAACAAAAGCTCAAACCGCCGACGCAGGGAGCAGTTCTACGTGATTTTGTAGGCACCTATTTTTTGAAGAAAAAATGAGATCTCTGCTGCTCTAGATGCAACGGGTCTGATTCCTGTTGGCCCTAGGGGTTTTCAAGGGTGCTCTACAAGCTGGTGAAGACAGATTTTGATTTGATCCAAGACTACAATGAGATCTAAGCTCTTCATCAAATCTGCCAGCAGGTGACGTTGGTAAAACAGAGATTCAATGTTTGGTCAAATCTTGTGTTTCTTGGCTTAATCCTCTACCAGACTAATTTCTATTAATTTGAGCTCATTTGAACTCTAGGGCCTTAGATCTGGACTCCTTGCATACTCTATTTTTTCCACACAAAATAGAGGATTAATTTGCTAATCAGTGATTAATCAACACTTATCACTATATTTTGGTGCAATTGAGGGTTCAAATTAACCATTAGGTATCTAATACAGATCCCTATAACTTCAGATTGCAATTTGGAGATGGTTTGATACTCCAACCATTCTGTATAGATTTGTTACCCTTAGTTTAATGTAATTTCTGGTGATTTTATGGTGAGAAATCTGTTGTAATCGTCACCTAAACACTTGATTCAGTTGTGAAAGAGTAGACACTGCCCTTGAATCTTAAAATTGGATCAAGAGAGGTAAGACTCCCTTCACATCATCATGAGTACGGCACAAGAGATAGCCAAATTTAATGGGGAGCAGTTTTACACATGGTAGACAAAAACCATGTATCTGCTCATGAGGAAAAATATGTGGGAGTAGTTGAGGGAAGAGATGAATGCCCGAAATAGAGAGGGAAAAATGAGTGGAAGAGCAGGAATGAAAAAGCATTGGGACTTATTGCACTCAGTTTAAATGATGAAATCATTCATCATATCACAGGGATACAATGGGCAAAAGATGCATGGGATGAACTCAATAAATTGTTTGGCACACAAGCTAAAAATTCAAAGATAAATCTGTTCATGCAATTCTACAAATTGTGGATATGAAGGAAAGTGAACTTTTAATCACACACTTGAACAAATATAAAAGCATTAAGCAAAAACTGTCAGCCCATTGGCAAAAAGGTAGAAGATGATGAGGCACTAGCAGTGCTTCTGAAGAGTGTGGACAAAGGTGAATATGAAAACATTGTAGCAACATTAAAGAATGTACCTGAATTGAAGCTGCACGAGATAGAAGGAGCTCTACTAGAGCAAGATACCAGGGTCAACAAAGAGTAGAAATGGCTGGACTGAATCTTTAATCACACACTTGAACAAATATAAAGGCATTAAGCAAAAACTGTCAGCCATTAGCAAAAAGGTAGAAGATGATGAGGCACTTGCAGTGCTTTTGAAGAGTCTGGACAAAGGTGAATATGAAAACATTGTAGCAACATTAAAGAATGTACCTGAATTGAAGCTACACGGGATAGAAGGAGCTCTACTAGAGCAAGAGACCAGGGTCAAAGAGTAGAAATGGTTGGACTCAACAACTGGAGAGGAAAAAGCATTCTTCACCAGAGGAGGATTCTCTCGAGGATGAGGACGAGGAAGAGGCAGAGTAGGAGGAAGCACCTTCACTTGCCACAACTGTGGAAAGCTAGGACACATGGCAAGAGACTGCTAGAGCAAACCCAGTGGAGAAGGAACGATATCGGCAAACTTTATGGAGGCTCCTAAGGAAGTGGAGTCAGATCATCTTTTCTGAGAGAGAGAGAGAGAGAGAGAGAGAGAGAGAGAGAGAGAGAGAGAGAGAGAGAAACCCCACAACCCAATGTAACCTGCAATCCCAATAAAGTAAAACCACCTCTGAGCCACCGATGATGTAGGCCATGTGCTAGATGTATGTGTGAGCACTTTAGTCAAGGTCACGAGCACTTGTAGTAGCCTTCGACATAGAGAGAGAGAGAGAGAGAGAGAGAGAGAGAGAGAGAGAGAGAGAGAGTGTCAAGGACTATGAGTTTAGGGACTTGAGGCAATGGTCGCAGACTACCAAGTAAGAGGGAAACTTGGTATAGGGTCTAGGTGTGCTAGGATTATTCACTTGAGGGGGAGGTGTTGTAAATATAAGTGAATAGGGTGTGTGCGGGAACAAGCCCTTAGCAAGCGGCGCTATAAAGAGAATCTATAAAAGAGAGAGAAGCTGTGAAAAGGTGAGAAGTATTGGGAGAGAATAAAGGGTAGCATGAGAAGATTTAGGATGTGTGGAGATATTCTGGGAAGAGGTGGAGAGAATCAAGCAAAAGAGGTGGAGTGAATCAAGGAGAAATCAGTGGGATTAGATTCTTGGATATAAACTCTATAAATTGAGGCATTGGCCTAATGAGAATTTGTTGGTTTTTGATTACCCTTGCCTACATTAAGCTATCAGTTAATTGCTCATCACTAATCACATCTTAATTATCATCTAATCTCTTTATTAATGATGTTGATTCTAGCAATTGATCCACCATAGCTCATCACATTGCTGTAAATTTAACATGGTATCAGGGCCTAGCCTAAAATCCATCAATTTATGAGCCCATTATCTTGCTAATCACTTGGCTAATTAGGATTAATAGATAATTAAGTTTTTACCTCTATTTTCAATTAGTCTCTATACCCCTAGCTGGTGGAGGAGCTCTCTCTTCCTTCATACATCAAATTAGCCCAAACCACTTTAGCTAAGCTAGCTATTGAAAAGATGCAGGGGGGAAGAGAGCTTGAGCTCTTGCAAGCACACACACACTCACAAAACCCTAATAGAGAACACACAAGGTGAGAGGCTGAAAATCTTCTTCTCTTCACTCAACACTCAACACACCATATACAAGATAAGAGTACACACAATATGAAAGGTACTCAGCCAAATACATAGAAGGGTTCTCTATAGTGTGAACCCAACTAAATGAGCTGGCGCTATAACTATGCCAGTCTCTAGAATGGCTGTCACATAGCCTGTCATCCCACTGGCCGCATATCACCCATGATCTCACCAACCATGCCAGTGGTGTAAGTGTGGGGCCTATCCCCCAGGCGGGTCATCAGTGTCCACCACCTCATTAGATGAGCTCGATATCTCAACACTCCCCCTCGAGCTCAACTCCATCTCATGTACACCAAGCGAAGCCCTGAATCTGCAGAGCTTCTCTATACCCAATGCTTTGGTGAAGATGTCAGCTACCTGATCCTCTGTGCGTACATAAACAAGGTCAAGATCTCCTGCCACCAAGACCTTCTCTCTGACGAAGTGGTAGTGGACCTCTTTATGCTTCGTACGAGCATGAAAAACAGGGTTCCTGGCCAACTATATACTGCTAATGTTGTCACAGAAAATGACAACTTGTCTATCCACTGATAGACCCAAATCTGCAAGTAGCTTTCTCAACCAAGCTACCTCACATGCTGCCATAGCTCTGTACTCGGCCTCTGTACTAGATAGAGCACCCGTAGGTTGCTTCTTGCTGCTCCAAGTCACAGCAGCGCTCCCCAAAGAAAACATGAATCCACTGGTAGATCTTCTATCTGAGATACTACCAGCCCAATCAGCATCTATGTACCCATGTACACATATCTCTGTCCCAGTCTCATAGAATAGTCCACAATGCAAAGTAGAGCTCACATACCTCAGTATGCATCTCAATGCATCCAGGTACAGTTTTCGTGGAACCTGCATAAACTGACTCAGCAACCCAATAGCTAGCTCAAATGTGGCCTGGTGATCGTCATGTATATCAAGCTTCCTATGCGCCTATACATAGTAGGATCCTCCAAAATCTCTCCTGAATCTGCACTCAACTTGCCATTCTGATCCAATGGCACTGAGATAGGCTTACAGCCTGTCATACCATACTTGGACAACATGTCCAAGCCATACCGTCTCTGCAGTAATCCAATACCATGTGGTGACCTAATCACCTCAATGCCCAAGAAATATCTGACCTAATCACCTCAATGCCCAAGAAATATCTGAGCTCCCCCAGATCCTTCATCTCAAACTTCTGTCTAAGCAAGATCTTTACATCAAAGATCTCTGCATCATGGTCCCCTGTTAATGATCAAGTCACCTACATAGATGACAACAAGCACAACCCCTCTATCACCATGTCTCACATACATCGAGAAATCTGCATTGGCTACATGAAAGCCAATAGTGACAAGATATTCAAAAATCTTGTCAGACCATGCTCTTGGTGCTTGTTTTAAGCCATACAAGGCTTTCTTCAACCTGCAAACATGCTCGGGGTGACCCACATCCTCATAACCAGGTGGCTGCAACATATACACCTCTTCTTGCAAATCCCCATGCAAGAATGCATTCTTTACATCCATCTGATGTAAAGACCATTGCTTTGACGCAGCCACTGCTATCACAACTCTCACTGTTGCCATCTTGGCAACTGGGCTGAAAGTTTCCTCATAATCAATGCCATATGTCTGCACATATCCTTTGGCTACCAATCTAGCCTTGTACCTGTTTATGCTTCCATCACTGTTATGTTTTACTTTGTACACCCACTTGTATCCAATGGCTTTCTTACCTTCAGGCAATTGTATTAAGTCCCAAGTTTCATTTCCATATAGAGCATTCACCTCCTCATCCATAGCTTTCTCCCAACACACATTTCCAATAGCCTCATCAATGCATGTGGGCTTTATAACCTGCACAACCTTTGCCATATATGCATAGTGATGTGCCACATAACCATCATATGTAAACCTCTGCACAGGGTTTTTCACTCTCCCAGATCTTCGCAGCTTTTCATTTGCAAACATCACAGCACTCATTTTAGGCATGTCTACATTCAATGTAAACATTCTGCCCACTCTGTTGCCTTTTGCAAACAACCAACCTGCACTTGTCTTTAAAGTCTTCAACATAACAACCATCAGGGTTAAACCGAACCTGCAAACCCTGCTCAATCATCTGGCCAACTGAAACCAGATTCTTTGTTATTATGTTCGGAACGTGAAGTACATCTGCAAGGTACTTCACTTTGCCATCCTGCATAGACAATGGCACATCTCCAACATGGGCAATTGGATGAGCAGTGTCATCCCCCCTGTTTCCACAAAACCTGGTCTTTCAAGGTTTTTCATCTCCTTGAACCACTCCCCATGACTTGTCATGTGGTTCGAAGCACCTGAATCCACATACCATGCCTCTTCATGCTCACCTTCTATGTAGTCCCAATAGCCCTTTTCCATCAGGAAATTCGTCAACCTGAACCTCCAAGCATGGAAGTTACTCTTATCAAGCTTCTCAGCCACAATCTGGGTTATCCCATCATTTGACATCTTGCTAGATACACAAATTTACCAGAAACAGCACTCTGGTTTTTCCTGCACAAACTGCTGTATTTTCTATAGCGGTACTGTAGTACTCTCAAATGTCACAACCAGTGACTTCAATGTGCATACATACACCCAATGGCAACTGTTGACCTCTTTGCAGCACCCTCAGTGTCTGCACATTAAACCTGTGTTCCTGCAGTTCTTAAAATAGAGTTCTGCGAAGAATCGATGACTTACTCGCAGTGCTTGAAATCGCCTGCTTTCTGAAAAACGGAGGTCCAGACGCACCCGAAATACGTTTTTGGTTCAAAAAATTCTGTCCAGGTGTGCTAGGATTATTCACTTAAGGGGGAGGTGTTGTAAATATAAGTGAATAGGGTGTGTGCGGGAACAAGCCCTTAGCAAGCGGCGGTATAAAGAGAATCTATAAAAGAGAGAGAAGCTGTGAAAAGATGAGAAGTATCTACTGGGAGAGAATAAAGGGTACCATGAGAAGATTTAGGATGTGTGGAGATATTCTGGGAAGAGGTGGAGAGAATCAAGCAAAAGAGGTGGAGTGAATCAAGGAGAAATCAGTGGGATTAGATTCTTGGATGTAAACTCTATAAATTGAGGCATTGGCCTAATGAGAATTTGCTAGTTTTTGATTACCCATGCCTACATTAAGCTATCAATTAATTGCTCACTAATCACATCTTAATTATCATCTAATCTCTTTATTAATGATGTTGATTCTAGCAATTGATCCACCATAGCTCATCACATTGCTGTAAATTTAACATGGTATCAGGGCCTAGCCTAGAATCCATCAATTTATGAGCCCATTATCTTGCTAATCACTTGGCTAATTAGGATTAGTAGATAATTAAGTTTTTACCTCTATTTTCAATTAGTCTCTATACCCCCAGCTCGTGGAGGAGCTCTCTCTTCCTTCATACATCAAATTAGCCCAAACCACTTTAGCCAAGCATAGCTATAGCCCTTGTACTCCAGCCCATTCAAACAAAAGCTCAAACCGTCGGTGCAGGCAGCAGTTCTACGCGATTTTGTAGGCGCCTATTTTCTGAAGGAAAAATGAGATTTCTGCTGCTCCAGATGCAATGGGTCTGATTCCTCTTGGCCCTAGGGGTTTTCAAGGTGCTCTTCTACAAGCTGGTGAAGACAGATTTTGATTTGATCAAGACTACAATGAGATCTAAGCTCTTCATCAAATCTGTAGAGTAGGTGACGTTGGTAAAACAGAGATTAAGCCTCAGATCTCGACTCCTTGCATACTCTATTTCTTGCACACAAAATAGAGGATTAATTTGCTAATCTGTGATTAATCAACACCTATCACTATTTTTTGGTGCAATTGAGGGTTCAAATTAACCATTGGGTATGTGATACAGATCCTTATAACTTCAGATTGCAATTGGGAGATGGTTTGATTCTCCAACCATTCTGTATAGATTTGTTACCCTTGGTTTAATGTAATTTCTGGTGATTTTATGCTGATAAATCTGTTGTAATCATCACCTAAACACTTGGTTGAGTTGTTAAAGGGTCTATAGACACTGCCCTTGAATCTTAAAATTGAATCAAGAGAGGTAAGACCCCCTTCACATCATCATGAGTACGGCACAAGAGATAGCAAAAATTTAATGGGGAGCAGTTTTACACATGGTAGACAAAAACCATGTATCTGCTCATGAGGAAAAATTTGTGGGGGTAGTTGAGGGAAGAGCTGAATTCCCAGAGGTGAGAGGGGAAAATGAGTGAAAGAGCAGGAATGAAAAAGCATTGGGACTTATCGCACTCAGTTTAAATGATGAAATCATTCATCACATCACAGGGATACAATGGGCAAAAATGGATGGGATGAACTCAATAAATTATTTGGCACACAAGCTAAAAATTCAAAGATAAATCTGTTAATGCAATTCTACAAATTGGATATGAAGGAAAGTGAACCTTTAATCACACACTTGAACAAATATAAAAGCATTAAGCAAAAACTGTCAACCATTGGCAAAAAGGTAGAAGATGATGAGGCACTAGCAGTGCTTCTGAAGAGTGTGGACAAAGGTGAATATGAAAACATTGTAGCAACATTAAAGAATGTACCTGAATTGAAGCTGCACGAGATAGAAGAAGCTCTACTAGAGCAAGAGACCAGGGTCAAAGAGAAGAAATGGCTGGACTCAACAACTGGAGAGAAAAAAGCATTCTTCACTTGAGGAGGATTCTCTCGAGGAAGAGGATGAGGAAGAGGCACAGTAGGAGGAAGGACCTTCACTTGCCACAACTGTGGAAAGCCAGGACACATGGCAAGAGACTGCTAGAGCAAAACCCAGTGGAGAAGGAACGACATCGGCAAACTTCATGGTGGCTCCTAAGAAAGTGGAGTCAGATCATCTTTTGAGAGAGAGGGAGAGAGAGAGAGAGAGAGAGAAACCCCACAACCCAATGTAACCTGC